>NW_028270149.1:22500-322500 GCF_037043375.1 Chiloscyllium plagiosum
AACCATAAACCCTAACCCTACTGCTTAACCCGATCGCCTAACCTTAACCCCCTCCCTCACCCCTCCCTAACCCTAACCCAATAACCCTAGCCCTAGCCCTATAACCCTAACCCTATTGCACCCTAACCCCATCCCTAACCCTAACCCTGGTCGCAGGTGTGCCTGACCCTAACGCACTCTAAATGGAATTGGATTATGGTGACAAATGAAAGGTTTTCACTGTATTTCACTTGAAAATAAATGTGACAATAAAAACAATTCATTCATTTAAAATCATTCATTCGAACTCAGGATTTAGAGTTGGGGTTAGTGTGTTAGGTTTGGTATTTTAAGGTTAAGGTCAACAATATTCCAAACGTGCCCTAACTAAAGTTCCTATAAAGCTGCAGCTAACTTGTCAGGCCTTATACTCAGTGCCCCTGCCCATGAAGGCAAACATGCCAAAAGCCTTTTTACTACCTTATAGAACAAAGAACTGCAGAAAGGCAGTTCGAGGGGGATCTGCCTTTGGAGGTAGTATGGGCTGAAGTCAGAAATAGGAAAGGTGCAGTCACCTTGTTGGGTGTTTACTATAGGCCCCCCAATAGCAGCAGAGAGGTGGAGAAACAGATTGGGAAACAGATTTTGGAAAGGTGCAGAAGCCACAGGGTAGTAGTCATGGGCAATTTCAACTTCCCAAATATTGATTGGAAGCTCTTTAGATCAAGTAGATTAGATTGGGCGGTGTTTGTGCAGTGTGTCCAGGAAGCTTTTCTAACTCAGTATGTAGATTGTCCGACCAGAGGGGAGGCCATATTGGATTTGGTACTCGGTAATGAACCGGGACAAGTGATGGGCTTGTTAGTGGGTGAACATTTTGGTGATGGTGACCACAATTCTGTGACTTTCACCTTGGTTATTCAGAGAGATAGGTGCGTGCAACAGGGTAGGTTTTACAATTGGGGGAAGGGTAATTACGATGCTGTGAGACAGGATCTGAGGAGCATAAGTTGGGAGCATAGGCTGTCAGGGAAGGATGTCGTGGAAATGTGGAACTTTTTCAAGGAACAGATACGACGTGTCCTTGATATGTATGTACCTGTCAGGCAGGAAAGAAATGGTCGTGTGAGGGAACCTTGGTTGGCGAGGGAGGTTGAATGTCTTGTAAAGAGGAAGAAGGAGGCTTACATAAGGTTGAGGAAACAGGGTTCAGACAGAGCAGTGGAGGGTATACAGGATAGCCAGAAGGGACCTGAAGAAAGGGATTAGAAGAGCTAAGAGAGGGCATGAAAAATCTTTGGCGGATAGGATCAAGGATAACCCAAAGGCATTTTATGCGTATGTGAGAAACATGAGAATGACGAGAACGAGGGTAGGTCCGATCAAGGACAGTAGTGGGAGACTGTCTATTGAGTCAGAAGAGATAGGAGAGGTCTTGAATGAGTATTTTTCTTCAGTATTTACGAACGAGAGGGACCGTATTGTTGAAGAGGAGAGTGTGAAATGGACTGGTAAGATAGAGGAGATACTTGTTAGGAAGGAAGATGTGTTGGACATTTTGAACAACTTGAGGATAGACAAGTCCCCTGGGCCTGACAGGATATATCCTAGGATTATGTGGGAAGCAAGAGAGGAAATTGCAGTACCTTTGGCAATGATCTTTTCATTTTCACTGTCAACAGGGGTGGTACCAGGGGACTGGAGAGTAGCGAATGTTGTGCCCCTGTTCAAAAAAGGGAATAGGGATAACTCCGGGAATTACCGGCCAGTTAGTCTTACTTCGGTGGTAGGCAAAGTAATGGAAAGGGTACTGAGGGATAGGATTTATGAGTATCTGGAAAGACACTGCTTGATTAGGGACAACCAGCACGGATTTGTGAAGGGTCGGTCTTGTCTTACAAGTCTTATTGAATTCTTTGAGGAGGTGTCCAAGCATGTGGATGAGGGTAGAGCAGTGGATGTAGTATACATGGATTTTAGTAAGGCATTTGATAAGGTTCCCCATGGTAGGCTTATGCGGAAAGTCAGGAGGCATTGGATAGAGGGAAATTTGGCCAATTGGATAGAAAACTGGCTAACCGGTCAAAGTCAGAGAGTGGTGGTAGATGGCAAATATTCAGCCTGGAGCCCAGTTACAAGTGGAGTTCCGCAGGGATCAGTTCTGGGTCCTCTGCTATTTGTAATTTTTATTAATGACTTGGATGAGGGAGTCGAAGGGTGGGTCAGTAAATTTGCAGATGATACGAAGATTGGTGGAGTAGTGGATAATGAGGAGGGCTGTTGTCGGCTGCAAAGAGACTTAGATATGATGCAGAGCTGGGCTGAGGAGTGGCAGATGGAGTTCAACCCTGCCAAGTGTGAGGTTGTCCATTTTGGAAAGACAAATAAGAATGCGGAATACAGGGTTAACGGTAGGGTTCTTAGTGTGGTGGAGGAACAGAGGGATCTTGGGGTCTATGTTCATAAGTCTTTGAAAGTTGCCACTCAGGTGGATAGAGCTTGTAAAAAGGCCTATGGTGTATTAGCGTTCATTAGCAGAGGGATTGAATTCAAGAGTCGTGAAGTGATGTTGCAACTGTACAGGACTTTGGTTAGGCCACATTTGGAGTACTGTGTGCAGTTCTGGTCACCTCACTTCAGGAAAGATGTGGAAGCTTTGGAGAGGGTGCAGAGAAGATTTACCAGGATGTTGCCTGGAATGGAGAATAGGTCGTACGAGGATAGGTTGAGAGTGCTAGGCCTTTTCTCATTGGAACGGCGAAGGATGAGGGGTGACTTGATAGAGGTGTATAAGATGATCAGAGGAATAGATAGAGTAGACAGTCAGAAACTTTTTCCCCGGGTGCAACAGAGTGTTACAAGGGGACATAAATTTAAGGTGAAGGGTAAAAGGTATAGGGGAGATGTCAGGGGTGGGTTCTTTACCCAGAGAGTGGTGGGGGCATGGAATGCACTGCCTGTGGGAGTGGTAGAGTCAGAATCTTTGGTGACATTTAAGCGGCAATTGGATAGGTACATGGATGAGTGCTTAAGCTAGGACAAATGTTCCGCACAACATCGTGGGCCGAAGGGCCTATTCTGTGCTGTATTGTTCTATGTTCTATGTTCCAAAATTTACAGCCCAGGTACAGGCCCTTCAGTCCTTCAAGCCTGGGTCGATCCAAATCCACTGTGTAAAGCTATTGCTCAATTCCTCTCCAAAGTGTCCACATCCTTTTTAACTGTACACAACATTTTAAATGTGGCCGAACCAAAGTCTTGTACAATTTTAACATTACCTGCCAATTCTTACACTCAATACTGTTATCTACTTACACTGCTACCTTCAGAGATCTGTGGACCTGCACACCCAGATCTCTCTACATATCAATACTCCTAAGGGTTCTGCTATTCACTATATAACTTCCACCTGTACTTGACCTTCCACTTCACATTTGTCCGGATTAAACTCCATCTGCATTTTTTCTTGCTGTATCTTCTGACAAGCCCTAACCCTACCCAAACACTATCCATAATCCTTTCCTGCCTAACCTTCCAACCTAACCCTGACCATGATCCTAACCCTAACTCCAAAACACCAAACCTAACACATTAACCCTAACTCTAAATCCAGATTTTGAATGAATGATTTTAAATGAATGAATTATTTTTATTGTCACATTTATTTTAGAGTGAAATACAGTGAAAAGCTTTCATTCGTCACCATAATCCAATTCCATTTTGATAGTTTAAAAATTAGAGAAAATGAAAATATATAGCTTAAAGTGAAGTCCATCTATGTTCATGTTCAGAGCTGGCTCAGAACCATCACTGCCTCACCACACCCAACTAACATCGAAGTCACTGAGCCTCAGGCACCATCTTTCACTGCTGGACCTAACTTGCTGACATCGCCTCAGGACTTGCTCTCCTCCCACATAGAGTCATAGAGATGTACAACATAGAAACAGACCCTTCGGTCCAACCTATCCATGCCGACCAGATATCCCAACTCGATGTTGTCCCACCTGCCAGCACCCGACCCATATCCCTCCTTCCTATTCATATACCCATCCAAATGCCTCTTAAGTGTTGCAATTATACCAGCCTCCACCACTTCCTCTGGCAGCTCAATCCATACACATACCACCCTCTGTGTGAAAAAGTTGCCCCGTATCTTTCCCCTCTCACCCTAAACCTATGCCCTCTAGTTCTGGACTCCCCGACCCTAGGGAAAAGATTTTGCCTATTTACCCTATCCACACCCCACATAATTTTATAAACCTCTATAAGGTCACCTCTCAGACTTCAATGCTCCAGGGAAAATAGCCCCAGGCTGTTCAGCCTCTCCCTATAGCTCAAATCCTCCAACCCTGGCAACATCCCAGTAAGTCTTTTCTGAACCCTTTCAAGTTTCACAACATCTTTCCAATAGGAAGGAGACCAGAATTGCATGCAATATTCCAACAGTGGTCTAACCAATGTCCTGTACAGCTGCAACATGATCTCCCAACTCCTGTACTCAATACTCTGACCAACAAAACATAAGCATACCAAATGTCTTCTTCACTATCCTATCTACCTGCGACTCCACTTTCAAGGAGCTATGAAACTGCACTCCAAGGTCTCTTTGTTCAGCAACACTCCCTAGGACCTTACCATTGTATAAGTCCTGCTAAGATTTGCTTTCCCAAAATGCAGCACCTCGCATTTATCTGAATTAAACTCCATCTGCCACTTCTCAGCCCTTTGGCCCATCTGGTCCAGATCCTGTTGTACTCTTAGGTAACGCTCTTCGCTGTCCACTACATCTCCAATTTTGGTGTCATCTGCAAACTTACTAACTGTACCTCTTATGCTCACATACACATCATTTATATAAATGATGAAAAATAGTAGATCCAGCACCGATCCTTGTGGCACTCCCTCAGTTTATTGATTTTCCTGCAAATGTTTCTTCTTATTATTCACTCTTTCAAATCTCTTCCTAATTTTGAAATATTCCTGTTGCTCTTATCTAATCTTAATCTGACTGAAAGATCATCAGTGGGTAATTTTTGAATTAATGCTGAATTCATGTTCAATCCTTGCTCTTGAAAAGTGATTTTCTTCAGTAAGTTTGTATTACGTAATTTTATGAACTGAAAATGTAAATTGTTCAAGAAAATAAAGGTCAACTGCAATACTGATCATGTGATTGTTATTCTTGTATTTACTTTGATTTGAACAGAGGTTTAATCTTCATACCAATATCAATAAATATGGAAATGAAGAAAAGTTAGAACTAGCATATTTGCATAATTGTTTGACATAGCTATAAATAAAGAGTACTATTTTTACCATCATCAGGTAGTTCTAAAATATGTGGTTCCAGATGTGTAATGTTATCGGGCCTCTGGACCACAACACAGAGTGTAAATATCAATGTGGGCAGAGTTAGAATACTTTAGGATGAAACCTGGAAGATTCCAGGAGGAGATCTTTGGAAAAAAAAAATCCATGAGCACATGAGTCTCACAGTTGTCGATGCCATCCGAAATGTTGCTGCCTTCTCCAATCGGCAAGAGCAGCTGACTCTGTTGCCGCCGCTGTCGCACAAGCGCGGGAGGCCAGATTCACTCTCAATCCTGCCAAAAACTTGGAAAAAGGCTCCTAAAGAGGAAAAACCAAAAACAGTGAAAGAAAAAGAGCAAAGGAAAAAATAACAAAGAAAGCAAACAGACTTGGTGAGTCTCAGCCCAAGAGTTCATGGTATGAGTAAGTATGCAGATGATCCTCAAATAGGTGGTTTCGTGGACAGTGAGGAAGGTTCTCAGAAATTGCAGCAGGACCTTGATCAGTGGGGGAAGCGGACCAAGAATGGCAAATGGTGTTTAATATTGATAAGTGTGAGGTCTTGCATTTTGGAAAGTCAAATCAAGATAGGAGTTTCATGGTGACTGGTAGGGCCTTAAGGAGTGTAGTGGAAAAGAAGGGACCTTGGAGTTCAGGTGCACGGTTCTCTGACAGTGGAGTCACAGGTAGACGGGGCAGTGAAGAAGGCTTTTGACAAACTGGCCTTCATCAGTTAGGGCACTGAGTATAGAAGTTGGGAAGTTATGTTGTAGTTGTACAGGATATTGGTGAGGCCATACTTGGGGGTACTATGTTCAGTTTTGGTCATTTTGCTAGAGGCAGGATGTTATTAAACTAGAAAGAGTGCTAAAGAAATTTACAAGGATGTTACCAGGACTGAAGGGACTGAATTAGAGGGAAACGTTGGACAAGCCAGGACATTTTTTTTTGGAGCGTAGGAGACTGAGGGGGATCTTATAGAAGTGTATAAGATCATGAGAGGCATGGATAGGATAAATCCACTCAGTCTTTTTCCCAGGGTTGGAGAACTGAGGACTAGAGGGCACTAGTTTAAAATTAGAGGGGAAAAAATAAAAGGGAATCTGGGCCCAACTGTTTTACATAGGGTGGTACGCATATGGAATGAGCTGCTGATGGAACTGGTTGAGGCAGGTACATTAACAACATTTAAAAGGCTTTTGGACAAATACATGGATAGGAAAGGTTTATAAGGATATGGGCCAAGTGCAGGGAAATGGGGTTGGCGCAGATAGACATTTTGGTTGACACAGACCAGTTTGAGCCGAAGGGCCTGTTTCCATGCTGGAGGACTCCACAATTCTAAGCCATAACCCTGACATTTTAACTTAACCCTAAACCTGAACCCAAACTTTACCCTAACCCTGACCCCCCCATTCTAAACCTGATCTTGAACCTGCCTAACCCTAACACTAACCCAGACCTTAACTCTGCCAATCTCTAATCCTAACCATACCCTTTCCTGCTTATCCTTGCTTTTCAACCCTAAGCCTATCGCAGGTGAGATTAACCCTGATTCTATTGTTTTTCCTTCCATCCCTAACCATAAATCACTAGGGGGTTGTGGGTTACATTTCATTTCAGAATAATTTTAAGATTATGCTTTGGGTTATGTTTAGGGTTAAGTTTAGTCTCATGGAATAGGGGTTTGGGTTAGGGACAGGTTTAGGGTAAGAATTGGGGATTAGGGTTATGTTTAGGTTACAGGGATGGAGGCTGGGGTTAGGTTCAGGCAGTGGAGACTATTGGGTTAGAGCTTAGGGTTACAATTAGGAGTTAGTGTTTGGGTAATAGGATTAGGGATAGGATTAGTAAGGGTGTTAGGGTTACGGTTTAAGGGTACTTTTGGTTTCACCAATAATAAAGTTAAGGTTTAGAGATAGGGTTAGGTTTTGGTTTTGGGGTAAATTTAGTTTAGGCAGGGTTATGAATAGAGATTGGGTTAGTGTTACACCACCCTCTACCTAACTTTAACCTTGAACTGGGATGAGGTTAGAGTTCGGGTTAGTTTGGGCTGGGGAAAAGGCTAAATTTGGAGTTGAATAATTTCCCCTCCCCTGTGGTCAATAGTGCCCTCAATCGCATCTTCTCCATTTCTGGCACCTCCATTGCGCCCCCCACTCCTTAACCACAAGGATAGAATACTTCTGGTCGTCACATTCCACCCCACTAATCTCCAAATCCAGTATATCATCCTCCACCATTTTTGCAACCTACAGTCAGACCGCACCCTCAAAAATATATTTCCCTCCCCAACCATTTCTGCATTCCACAGGGACTGTTCCCTCCGTGACTCCCTCATTAAATCCATACTCCATACCGACCCCTCTCCACATTTGGCACCTTCCCCATATGCCATAAGAGGTGCAAAACCTGCGCTCACACCTCCCCCCTCACCTCCATCCTCGGACCCAAAGAATCATTCTAAAACCGGCAGAGATTTACTTGCATATGCTTGAACCTCATTTACTGCACTCTTTTCTCTTGATGTGTTCTCCTTTCCATCTGAGAGACTGAGTGCAGAATAGTTCAGGAACATCTCTGGTCCATACACACCAATCAACTCCATCTTCCAGTGGCCATCCATTTCAACTCCCCTGAAAACATGTCCATTCTGGCCTCCTTCACCATCTAAACAAGGTCACCCACAAACTGGAGGAAGAACACCTTAACTTCCACTTGGGAGCCTACAACCAGATGGCCTCAACATTGAATTCACCAGTTTCCAAATCTCCCCACACCCCCAACCCATTCCAGATCCAACCCTCCGACTCAGCACTGCCTTCTTGACCTGACCTACCTGTGCATCTTCCCTCCCACATTTCCCACCTGCCTATTACAATCACCTCCTATCACTATTCCACTTACCTTTCCCGCAGCCCCACCCTCCCCATTTATTTCTCAGCCCCATTTGCTCTCCCCAGTCCTTTTGAAGGATTATGCCTGAAACATCAACTCTCTTGCTCCTCAGATGCTGCTTGACCTGCTGTGTCTTTTCCAGTGCCACATTTTATTGACTCTGACTCTCCAGCATCAGCAGTCCTCACTTTCTCCGAGTTGAATATGACGTACTCCCTTCCATATCTGCAAGGCCTCAGTCATGAGCTTGTAACTATGTTAATAATGAACATCTCATTACTCTAAATTCTATTACATTAAATCTAAACATTATGAACTTATAATTCAACTTTTCCATGTGTCTCATACATATATTTTGGAAACATTCGCCTTTTGATGAGGTAGACCTGAGTGAATGTGACTGCTTTAGAAATAAATAAGATAAAAAGTTAAATACATAGCTGGAAATCTAAGATTATGCAAAAATAAGAGAAGTGGTTTTCCCATAAAGTTTTTAATTTTCCCTTAAAAAATAGATTTGAATGGGGCATAAAAAAGTAAATTCCAGTGAAATCTATTTAAAATTATGAAATCTATAAGTTAGCAAAACTGCTCAATAACTGAAGATTATAACAAAATATATTAATCTTACGTTAAACAGGGATTGAGAAATAATTTATTAATTTTTAATAGAACCACTACTCTATTCAAATTGATTTCCAAATGAGAATATTAATTAACATTGGTTAAAAAAACAGGGAAGGAGGTTCTATGTTTTGTTTGTGGAAAATGTTAGAAGGAAGTTTAAGATTAGATCCCCTACAGTGTGGAAACAGGCCCAACATGTCTACACTGACCCTCCAAAGAGTAACCCACCCAGACCCATTCCCCTACCCTATATTTACCCTGACTAATGCATCTAACACTATGGGCAATTTAGCATGGCCAGTTCACCTAACCTGCACGTCTTTGGATTGTGGGAGGAAACTACACAGACACAGGGAGAAGGTGCAAATGCCACACACACACACGCACACAGTCGTCTGAGGCTGGAACTGAACCTGGGTCCCTAGTGCAATGAGGCAGCAGTGCTAACCACTGAGCCACCATATTTACTCCCTATACCAAATTACTTTATTGCACTTTTTTTCAACTGCTAAATTTTCTATTTACTGTTTGTATAGAATGAATAACTCTAGATAATAAACAGGAGCAAAAAGTGCCATCCACTAACTATAACCAACATCCCAAATGAACAGTATACTATGTCCTCAGGTTGTATGAATGCTGAAGTTTGTATCTCACTGCAGCTGTCTTCACCACAAGTCCTGTTATAGCATTAATTAACATACTCCTGACCAGCTTCAAATGTACTGTGTGCATCACAGGAGAAAACATTGCTATTCGCAAAGTTTATATATGACCAGTTGAGCTGCCTGTGAGTTGAGAGTTTGGATGTGTCCGACTGTCTCTACCTATTGTGTTCCTGGCTCCAGGAGCAGGGGTCATGGTGACTCAGTGGCTAGCACTGTAGCCTCACAGCGCCAGGATCCAGGTTCGATTCCAGCCTCATGCGACTGTCTGTGTGGACTTTGCACGTTCTCCCAGTGTGTGCGTGGGTTTCCTCTCACAGTCCAAAGATGTACAGGTTTGGTGGATTGCCCATAGTGTTCAGGGATGTGCAAAATAGGTGGATTAGCCACGGGAAATGCGGGATTACAGAGACAGGGGATCTGGGCAGGATTCGCTTCAGAGGATCTGTGTGGTCTTGCTTCCGCATTCTTGGAATTCTATGGTTTAATTGATAATCAAATCTAAAATTCAAAAGGAAAAATATGAATTTATACTAAGTATTGATAACATTAATGTCCCTTCTCTTTTTGTTTTTAATAGAAATAATGGTTGATATACAAGGTGGTTATGTATCTTGAATATTAAAAAGAGGAATTGCAAATTTATATTTAAAATCCTGAGTTTCTTTTAAAAATCCTGAAAAGTAAACATTTCATTAATCACATGTAATAATTGCTACAAAATTAAACAAACAAAACCAGTTAAATAAAAGAAAGTGAATTTTTAAAAAAAGTTTGAGGTTCTATCAAAAGCTGACCAAATGCTGTTGTGCACCTGGTCTCAAAGAATCTCGTGCCGAACACTGACGCCCGAAAACGTCGTTATACAAACAATCTTTTTTATTACTATTAACAAATTTTAAATGAAACAACATGTTCTCAAATTGATCCAAAGAACTTTCTTTCGGGACCATGTTATACAATTTAACAGAATAATCAGTTTTCAATTTTTCCAAAAACACATGAGAAATGTTGCAATCCCAATTCAATGCGATTTAAATCGTTTACCAACTTTCATTAAAAAATTTGTGAAATAAATTTAAAAACCTGTATTTTGTTCGTTGGTCCGGCGCTAACAGGAAGTCTCAGGATATTTTAAGATCGAAGGTTCGGCTTCTTTCCACTATTGGTCCTGATTGACAGCTGTTCATTTTGAGGGAATTAATTTGCATCTCGATCTAATTTTTCTCTTACATTCATGCATTTATTCACTTTTTCAATATTTGTTCTGCGTTATCAACAATAATTATTGTCTCACTTAAATCTTTATGTAAAGATTTGTTTTTCTGCCACAGTTATAAATGTGTAAGCCAATTTCCTTACTGAATGAGTCATTTCAATTGCACTAATTCTATTTAGAAATTTTTATTTTTTGTCTCTCTTTTGTATACAAACCAAAGTTATTCAATTAAATACATCCTTTTTGACATTATGAATCCACCCAAGATTATAGTTCAACAGATTTTTCAAGATCACCTGCATAATGAGGTAAATATAACTATTCTGCATAACAAGTAAAAAATAGTCAAAAGTTCCATAACAGATGCTGTGACTTGAAGTTTGGGACTAGTATTAGATTAATGATTACAAAGCAAAGATCAGGAGGGAAGTGAGTATCTTAGTAACAGAAATGATAGACCATGAAGTTAGACAAAGATTGCTATGACTATAATGAGTTGTCGTTTTAGAGAACCTTGTGCAAGTGTGAATTTTAATTGTAAATATTTGATTCCTTTGTTTCTTCGTCTTTTAAGACCATTGTTGCCTCCTTTTTCTTTTGTTATTTTACTTGGCCTTGTTATTTAGACAATACTGACATCAAAAATCCTATTTGTGTCACTCATAAGTTAGGTTTTAGGATTCAGTCTGTCTCCTTTGTATTTTTTTCCATTCCCTTCTAGGGCTTATAGATCACACAGGTCTGCTACATTTACTCGGTCAAGTTTAGCATAATGACCTTTATAAAAGAATATTCCCACCTTTAATTGTTACCACGTTGCCATGTATGACTGATGTAGGTATGACCAATGTCCTTTTGATTCCCTGCTTGGGAAATCAAACATTGCAATAATACCTTCTGCTATATTCCTGAAGAGTAACTTGTGTGTGCTAGTTAATGTGAGTTGCCAAATCATTGTTAGTTGATCTGGTGAACGTAGGTAATAGAGTCAAAGTGACCCTGCAGGTTGCAGGTAGGTTGCAAGTCCTTGACTACAATCTAGGCTTTGGAGGTCAAGGTCCATAGATAATCTAATCTAATCTAATCTAATCTAATAAAGTTAAGAACTACAGTTACTGTCAGATGTGAGCCTTTTGGTTCAGGTTAGATTAAGGATAAGATCCGTGTTAAAGGTAGGGAGTGCAGTGATTGTAATGAAGTAAGCCAGGTGCACTTCATAGAATATGAGTTCCCCAGTTGGACCAGATTAACAGCCCCAAGGAAGCCCTGGGTGACAGATACAAACAGGAGTGTCAGAGATTCTGTTCACTCTGAGAGCTGGCTCTGATGAAGCTGGATCAGTGTCAAGGATGTTCCATGTGTAAATAAAGGGTGACTTCGTGATGGGATAAATGGCAATTAAATGCAAGTGGCAAAATCTTTATAAGCATTAACATATATAGAGGCATTTAGGTCTACAGCTCAACAGTTCCCTGAAAAGGGGCAACACAAGTGGATAAAGTGGACAAGAAGGCGAATGGCACACTTGCCATAGAATATACAAATTGGCAAGTCATGTAGCAGCTGTATGGAACTTTATTTAGGCCATATTTGGAATATTGTGTACAGTTCTGGTTGCCACACTATCAGAAGGATGTGAAGACTTTGGAGAAGATACAGAAAAGTTGACCAGATTGTTGCCTGGTTTGGAGGCTATTAGCTATGAGGAAAGATTGGACAAGCTTGGTTTGTTTTCACTTCAGCATCAGAGGCAGAGGAATGACACATTAGAAATTTTGAAAATTATGAATGGCAAGGATAGAATGGATGGTCAGAATCTTTTTCCAAAGGTAGAAATGTTAATTACTGTGGGACATAGTTTAAAGGTAAAAGTTTAAAGATGTGAGAGGCAAGTCATTTTTACACAGAGGATGTTAAGTGCCTGGAATGTGCTGCCAGAGGAGGTGGTAGAAGCAGATACAATAGCAACATTTAAGAGGTATCTTGAAGGATGATTAGGCAAGGAATGGATGGATAGAGACCCCATAGAGACAAAGGTTTTTAATTTAGAAAGGCATCATGTGTCAGTGTAGGCTTTGTGGGCCGAAGGGCCTGTTCCTGTGCTTTTTTTTTGTTTTGTATTGTTTTTTGTTCTGTTCAATTGTGTTATGACCACTATTTCACAATTTTTTTCCCCATTACTTTCATAATTAATCCTATTCATTATGCAATACTAGATATACACAACCTTTATCCCCAACTGATTCTACAACATATTGCTCCAGAAAACTGTCATGAAAGCATTCGAGAAACTCATCTTCCAGAATACCTTCAGTCTCTCCCATACTGATTGTACTTTCTGAATCAAGATGGTTTCTTACTAATTGCCTTATGGCAAACATTTATAATAACCTTTATTATCAGAACTACTGTTCCTTTTCCTTGTTTATGTAAGGGAAGTTGGCTTTGCAGGCCATCCACTCTTTCCCATTTCTAATTGTCCTGCAAATGTGGTGGTGAGCTGAGTCCATGAAGTTAGGGGCACGCAGTTAGGAAAGAAGTTCCAGGATTGTGACTGGGTGACATGAAGAAATGGCAATACACTGCCAAGTTAGGATGTTGTGCAACTTGGAGGGGAACCTGCCAGTGAAATTTAAGCATATTCAAAATGCATTATTTGGTGCTCGTTTTCGGAGGTGGAGAGTTTTCAGGGTTGGAAAGTGTATGGAAGGAGTCTTGAACTGTGGCATACTATTGTCACTGTACCCACTTAGTGGAGATACTGAATGTTGAAAGTGGTTAATGGGGTGTCATTCAAATGGGTTGCTTTATCCTGATGGTGTCAAGCTTCCTGAGGGTTACTGAAGCCATAATCATTCAGACAAGTAGACAGTATTCCATCACACTCCAGATTTGTGTCTTGCTTTGGGAAGTCAAGAGGTGAGTTACTCACTGCAAGATTTCTAGTCTCTGACCAGCTCTTGTAGCCACATGATGTACACAGGCAGTCCAGTTCAATTTGTGGTCCATGATAAACCCCAGAATGTTGATGTTGGAATGGATTCAGTCATGGTTATTTTCTAAAATTTCACTCGTGGGATGTGGTTGTCACTGGCTGATCAGCATTTATTGTCCACCCCTGGTCATCCTTGAGGTGGTGGTGATGGTGAGCTGCCTTTTTGAACTGCTGCAGTTCATGTGCTGTTGGAAGAGACATAATGCCCTCAGGAAGACAAATCCAGGATTTTCACCCAGCAACTGTGAAGCAATAGCAATATATTTCCAAGTCAGAATGGTGAATGGCTTGAAAGAGAACAAGCAGGTGGTGTTTCCATGTATCTGCTCCCCTAGTCCTTCTAGAAGGAATTGGATCACAGGTTTGGATCTTTGGCAAATGTCTTCAGTGCATCCTATAGATAGTACACACTGCTGCCACTGAGTAGTGGTGGTGAGGTGACTGAATGCTCACTGATGTTGTGCCAATCAAGCAGCCTGCTTTGCCCTGGATGGTGTCAAGCTTCTTCAGTGTTGTTGGAGATGCAGTCATCCATGCGAGTGGGGAGTATTCTATTGTACTCCTGCCTTGTACGTTGCAGATGCAGGAAAGGTATCTAGGCCTTGCAGATTTGGAAGGGAGTACATCATATTCAATTCCAAATTTAACCTTATCCTCAGCCCAAACCAATGCTAACCCAATTCCAGTCCAAGGTTAGAGTTAGGCAGCAGGTGGCATAACAATAATCCAATCTCTAACCATAACTCTAATTAACCTTCACCCTAAATTTACCCTTAACCCTAAATCTAACCCAAGTACAAGATGAGACTTTCCATAACACTAAACCCTAACCTGAACACCCTGCAGTTACTTTCTGCAGTATTCCTGGCCACCAATCTATTCTTGCAGCCACTGCATTTACATGGCAAGGCCAGTTAAGCTTCTGGTCAATTGTAACCCCAGGATGTTGATGGTGAGAAATGGTAAAGCCATTGAATGTCAAGGAGAAGCTGTTAAATTATCTCTTATTGATGATAGTTATTGCCCTCACATTTGTTTGGCACAAATATTACTTACCATACTTCAACTCAAGTCCAGGACTTGTTGCTTTTGATGAACATTCCCACTTCTGATTGAGGAAAGGTTATTGATGAAGCAGCTAAAGATGGTTGGATCTAGGACACTACCCTGAGTAATTCCTGCAGCAAGGTCCTGGAGCTGAACTAACTGACCTCCAACAACCACAATTATCTTATGTGCTAGATATGATTCCAATCATAGGAGAGTTTTCTCCAATGCCCACTGACTCCAGTTTTGCTAGAGCTCCTTGATACCATTCTCCATCAACTACAACCTTGATATCAAGGGCCACTGATCTCACTTTACCTCTGGAATTCAGTTCTATTGTCCATATTTGAGCCAAGGCTGTAATGAATTTGGGAGCTCAATAGCCTTGCAGAATCCAAACTGGGCATCAGTGAACAGGTTATTCATAACGCCACTAAATGTCAAAGGGCAATACGTATATGCTGTGAAAATGGAATTGCCTAGCACGTGACTGGAGTTATTTGCTACTTATTAGCCCAAGCTTGGATGTTATCTAGAGCTTGATGCAAACAGAAGTGGGCTCTTCTGCAGTCTAAGGAATTGCAAATGGTGTTGAACATCACGCAATCATTGGTGAACATTCCCACTTCTGACTTTATGATGGACAGAACATCATTGATGAACCAGTTGAAGACGATTGTGTCTCCTTTCCCATTCTGTTGGCCTTTCTGAAATGTTGTGTACTCTGAATTACTTATTTCTGCACCGTGATCACCTTGTACCCAAGTCTTTGTAGTGATAATTTGATCTGAATTAGTGAATTAGATTTCATTGTCACGTATACTCAAGTATAAGGATATAGGAGTACGGTGAAAAGTGTACAAAGTCACCATTCCTGGCACCAACTTAGATATAAAGGTACTTAGATACAAGATCTTAGGTATAAAGTAGAAAAATGGAAGTTGTCTTGAAGGAGAATTCTAGTTTACAAGGTTTACAAGGATGTTGCCAGGGTTGGAGGATTTGAGCTTTAGGGAGAGGCTGAACAGGCTGAGGCTGTTTTCCCTGGAGCGTTGGAGGCTGCGGGGTGACCTTATAGAGGTTAATAAAATCATGAGGGGTATGGATAGGATAAATACACAAAGTCTTTTCCCTTGGTTGAGGGAGTCCAGAACTAGAGGGCATAGTTTGACAGTGAGAGGGGAAAGATATAAAAGAGACCTAAGGGGCAACATCTTCATGCAGATGGTTGTACGTGTATGGAATGAGCTGCCAGAGGAAGTGGTGGAGGCTGGCACAATTGTAACATTTAAAAGACACCTGGATGGGTACATGAATAGGAAGGATTTGGAGGTATATGGGCCAGGTGCTGGCAGTTGGGATGAGAATGGGCTGGGATATCTGGTTGGCATAGACAAGTTGAATCGAAGGGTCTGTTTCCATGCTGTACATCTCTATGACTCTATGAGAGTTGAGATTCTGAAGGAGAACTGAAAAACAGGACCTCAAGAAGTATAGAGCTGCTGAATACATGGCTGGAGAATTGGTGCAGGAGGGACAACTTTAGATTCTTAGGGCAATGGACTGGGTCCTGTACAGGTCAGACTAATTGCATCGCAATATGCTGGGAATAATATTCTTGCTGGGGATTTTATTAGTGATGCTGGGAAGGGATTGAACTGACTTACCAGAGAGAAGGGAACCTAGCAGCAGATTCAGAACAGAGAGACTAAAAGCTGGAAATAGAAGGTGGAAAATTTGCAAGCACACCTGGAAGACAAAGTAAACCAGGGCTAGAAAATAGACAGCAAAGTAGTTGGACATTACTACATGTATATATACTTCAATGCAAGGTGTCTATAAGACAATAGACAATAGGTGCAGGAGTAGGCCATTCAGCCCTTTGAGCCTGCACCGCCATTCAACATGATCATGGCTGATCATTCCTAATCAGTATCCTGTTCCTGCCTTATCTCCATAACCCTTGAGTAAGGCAGAGTAGGCAGATGAGACGGGAGCACCAGTTGAAATCTAGGAATATGATATTATAGCTATTATTAAGATGAGGCTAAAAGAAATACAGGAATGGCAGCTCAACATTCCTGGTCAGTTTTCAGATAAAATACAGAGGAGGCTTAAGAGGAAGATGTTGCAAAATTGACTCAAGAAATAACTAACAAAGAATATGGTCGAAGGACCATCAAATGGTGGCTGTGGCCTGAACGGAAAAACAAAATAGGAGCCATCACACTATGGGAGTGTATTACTGATGAGTGGCAAATGTTATTCCCTTGTTCAAGAAAGATAATCGGGATAATCCTGGGAATTACAGACAAGTCAGTCTTATGTTTGTGGTGGGCAAATTATTGGAGAGGATTCTGAGAGACAGGATTTATGATTACTTGGAAAACCATAGATTGAATAAAGATGATCAGTGTGGCTTTGAGAGGGGCAGGTCATGCCTCGCAAACCTGATTGAATTCTTTGAAAGGTGACAAAACATATTGAAGGTGGGACAGTGGATGTGGTGTACATGGATTTTAGCAAGGCATTTGATAAGGTTCCCCATGGTAGGCACATTCAGAGAGTAAGGAGGCATGGGATACAGGGAAACCTGTCTGCCTGGATATAGAATTGGCTAGCACATAGAAGACAGAGGGTGGTAGTAGATGGAAAGTATTCAGCCTGGAGCTTTGTAACCAGTGGTGTTCCTCAGGGATTGGTTCTAGGACCTCTGCTCTTTATGTTTCTTATAAATAACTTGGATGAGGAAGTAAAAGGGTGGATTAGTAAGTTTGCCAATGACATGAAGGTTGGTGGAGTTGTGGGTACTGTGGAAAACTGCTGTAGGTTGCAACGGGACATTGACAGGATGCAGAACTGGGCTGATAAGTGGCAGATGGAGTTCAACCTGGAATAGTGTGAAGTGATTCATTTTGGAAGGTCAAATATGAATGCAAAATACAAGGTTAAAGGCAGGATTCTTGGCAGCGTAGAGGAACAGAGGGATCTTGGGGTCCATATCCGATAGGTCCCTCAAAGTTGCCACCCAAGTTGATAGGGTTGTTAAGATGGCGTATGGTGTGTTGGCTTTTATTAGCAGGGGGACTGAGTTTAAGAGCTGCAAGGTTATACTGGAGCTCTACAGAGTCCTGGTTAGACCACACTTGGAATATTGTATTCAGTTCTGGTCGCCTCATTATGGGAAAGATGTGGAAGCTTTCGAGAGGGTGCAGAGGAGATTTACCAGGACGTTGTCTGGACTGGAGGGCATGTCTTATGAAGAAAGGTTGAGGAAGCTAGAGTTTTTCTCATTGGAGCGAAGAAGGATGACAGGTTACTTGATAGAGGTGTACAGGATGTTGAAATGTATAGATAGAGTGGATAGACAGAGACTTTTTCCCATGGTGGCAATGTGTATCACGAGGGGCATAATTTTAAGGTGATTGGAGGAAGGTTTAGGGGAGATGTCAGAGGTAGGTTCTTTACACAGAGAGTGGTAGGTGCATAGAATTCACTGCCAGCAGTGGTAGTGGAGTCAGATGTATTAGGGACATTTAAGTGACTCTTGGATAGGCACATGGAATTTAATGCAATGAAGGGTATGTAGGTTAGTCTGATCTTAGACTAGGCTAAAAGGCCGGCACAACATTGAGGGGTGAAGGACCTATATTGTGCTGTACTGTTCTATGTTCTATGTATTACAGACCATCAAACATTCAAGTGATAGAATTGAAAATACATAGGTAAATCTGAGAATTGCTAATAAAAACAGTAATAGTAGAGGATTGCAATTATCCAACATTAACTAGGATAGAATTACTGTGTAAACCAATTATTACAACTTGCGTCTCTAGTTAATAACTTTTATGTAAACTATGGGGTAACTAAGGAGATATTAAGGATTATATACATAACTGGAGATAAGATAGTCACACAATTAAAACCAGTCCTCATGTAAGTAATTTAAACCGATTTTTCAATTTGAAAGCAATTCTAAATGGGGGGGGTCGAGATGAAAGCTATGCAGATTCCAGATGTTCCGATTTTAGTATAACACAAATAACCAAATTTAACATTCACACATTTACTCAAGAATGTTTTGCATTCAGTGCTGACATTTCCCACCATACATGTTTTGTAACATCGTCAAAAGGCCAATCACTATAAATGTTTCACAACTTACATCAGGATATTTTGTACTTTGCTTAAAAATGAACTAACAATTCAATAAAATCAGTTAAATGATTAGTCTCAACAATAAAATATAAATCCTGGAATTATAATAGGCTTTTGCAAGATGAATGAAAGTAGAATTCAATAGTCTGTCTTAAGTGATAGCATATGACACAGCAGGCATTTTGACAGTTGGCTGTCCCTCAGAACGATGTCATTATTTTGCTGGTCTTTAGCTGAATTTCAGCCAATGAATGGATATTTTAGACACAATCATCCCTTCCCTTCCAGAAAGCCAGAATTAAATTCTACCTTGTCTAACTAAAAGGAACAGCAAACCTCAACACCTTCAGATAGTTGAGCTATGCACTCAGCAGTGTCTCAGCTATGTACAATCTATTCTCTCAGAAAAAAATCTATTTCAAACTTAATAACTACTTGCTACAGATAGGAAACTCCAAAGGATAATTTATCAACAGCAAATGTGTACCATTAGTCTTCTGTTGACTGAAAAAAAAACTGTTGAACAGAATTTTAGAAAACAACGTATTGACCCTGAGCTAGCAATTACAAGTATTTAAAATTTTGATATAAAGATAAATTCAATATTATAATGAAAGCAGGAATCAAAACAAAATTTATATTTGCATTCAGACTCTGCAGCTAAAAATAAATCCCAGGAAGATGCTACTGGCCTTCAAACTGCAAAAAGTAACTCAGGCAGATGGCAAAACACAACACATGCCAGAATTAACTTTGAGATTTCTCTTATATAAAATTCAATTTCTCTACATGTCAACAAGCACTGTTAACATATGGCCAAATTCTTGTGCTTGTGCTGCAGTCTCTTTCCAACACTTCTAAGATCACCTCTTAAAGGTTCCAATGTCTTGCTTTATTAAAGGGCTCACTAATCTCAGCTCTAATCATTCTGCAAAAATGTAGAACCAAAATAAATTACAAACTTATACTGAGTGTCTAGCAGATTTCTCAACTAAATAACAGGTATGTTTGTGCATTGATAGGTGCAGCATTATTCCAAATAATTTCATGATGTCTATGCTTGCTTTTGTGCAGATCCTCATCATGAAATGCAGAGGGTAGAATTTAATCTTGGTGACAGGCTTTTGTCCAACAATTGGAGAATTGGTAGAAGTCCCATGTCATCTTCTTTGGGGAGTCCACTTAAGTGGTCGGCCATTCAGAGGCTAGCAGCTTGTTACTGCTGTCAGAACCACTGGCAGCAATGCATCAATTAGATGTCTAGAATACCAAGGGATCACAAATCAAAGTGAGTGAAGGTTGCTGGGTGCGGTGGAAAGTGAAGTTGGTAGAAAGGGAAGTTGGAAGAAAGGGTAGGGAGTGGAATTGGTAGCCCTTCCCCTTCTTAATGTTAGATGTTGCTTGTACAGGCACCAACTTTCAGTGAAGGGAACACCCCTCACCACTCCCTGCTGAAAAGCTCTCTAACAAAGTTGATACAATTTGCTTGGTCTCCCTGCATGGCAAGTGCCCTGTCAGCTTCTGTTCAAACACAAGTGGCTGCAGGTTGAAACCCTCAAACAGATATTAATTGCGTGTGGAGGACAGAGGCAGTGGGGTTCCCATCTGCAACCCTCCTGGCTAATTAAGTGCCTCCCATTGGCCCCTTTGGGGGTGGGGTGCATTAGAGTCCATTGATATATTTTCTTACACAAGATCCTGATATCTTCAACAAAGTAAAATGAGAATGAGTTTAAAAAATGCATTAAAGATTCACTAACTGCAGGCCTGCGTTTACTTTGAAATTCATATGTTAAAGTGAGAAAGTCCTGTGTTCACTTAAGCACAACGACAAGATTCAGTGGTGCCAATGGCAATCTGAAAACAAATAAAGCAGCAACCATGCATCATTATTGAGACATTAAAAGAAACACTGAAATTAAAGTCAAAGTCACAATGATATAAGTCAGAGTAATTTTAAAAAATAGCCATGTGCAAAGACTCTTCTCAGCAACTTGTGAGATTACCGCAACTGTTGCTCTAAGATTATTATCAAACAACTCATAAGTAGAACTTGTAGAGAGAGTCTAATGCAGTGAGCAGTATCTTTGGGAGCAATTTTCTTGGGTTCCACGGGGCCAAAGACCACAGGAGCATCTGTACTCATGAACTCAAACTCCGACTGACAATCCAACCCAAAACAGCCACTTCCACTTTCTTCACCACTGCTTTCATCACCTAAGGGAAACAGAACAATTAGAAGTTATTCTCAGATATTCATCACGCAAATATAACATTTGTGTGACCCCTTGGCTTCAATTAAACAATAAAAACAAAAATCAATCTACAATGCTTGTAATCTGCTAGAATATTAAAATAACAGAAATGCTATTGGAGCTGCAAACATCCAGACAAGTAGGGATGAGGGGATGAGGGGCCTCTTTCCATGCTGTGAAAACTCTATGACTCTATTTTCCTGATCTAACTTCAGATGGTGGGCAGACTTGGAGACAGGAGGTGAGTTACTTGCCACAGAATTCCAAGTGCTTGATCTGCTCTCATAACAAAAGAATTTGAATGGCTGGTCTAGTTCAGTTTCTGCTCAATGGCAACCCTCAGGATGTTGATAGTTGGTGATGTGGTGATGGTAATGCTGTTGAATATCAAAAGGTGGTCGTTACATTCTCTTGTTGGAGATGGCCATTGCTTCACAGACAGGTGGCAAAAACGTTACTTGAGAAATTGGGCAAATTAGGTGCTTGTTTTTGAGAGTTGCAGATTAATGGGTTAAACGGCATTTTTCTGTGCTGTAGATCACTGTGGTTTTGAAGAATGAAACATGATCTCATTGATACCTATAAAATATTTAAGAGGGATAAAAGCAAAATACTGCAGACAATGGAATTCTGAAACAAAGTGAAAAGGCTGGAGAAACTCAGCAGATCTGACAGCATTGGGTGGATGAGAAATAGAGTTAGCATTACAACATGAATACGGTCAGCTAAATTAACTCAGCCTCCCTATCCCTGTATTCGAAACACAGTAAAATTAAAATATTCAATTACTCTCAAAATTGACTCTTTGGAATTGTCCATGACTGAAGGTAGCATAAAATGACTGCTTGTGGTTTTTAGCTGACATAAGATGGCTGAAAAGAATTGTTAATTGAGGCAGCAATTCTAGAGTTAGAATCATGGCCTTGATACACATGGCAACCATATAAGATGCTTCACAGAAGTCTTAGTGGGAAAGAGAAAATATGTTATTTAGTAAAGTGTAGAAGGGAAAGTTGATCCCATCATAATCAAAGATGGTTCCTAAAGAAGGGTTACACCTGAAACGTCGACTTATCCACCTCCTGATGCTGCCTGGCTTGCTGTGTCCCTCCAGCCTCCAGCCTGTCTACCCACCATAATCAAAGGCTTTTCAAGTAACTGCCATTACACATAATATATGTAGACATACTGAAATTGTAAGTGCAACTAATAAATTAGCATTAAGGAATTTAGATAATTCTATACGCTGAACTTTAAGTTAATATTGGGAGGGCAATCAGGCTGCAATCAAACCTCTATTCTGTAGCTTTTGCAGGCACAGTCCTTGTGAGTCACCGTTCAAAAACCATTTCAAACTTTGGTTTTGCTTCTTTTGTCTCCCTATGAGGCCCCAGTTAACATTCATATGCCATCTGTTTAAGCATCTGTTTCTCCAGAACCAAAACATCTAGAGCATTATTTGAAAAAAGTCAACCTGCAAATTAACTTGCAGGCCTAACCTCAAAGCAAGTATCAGATTATTTGTTCTTTCTTTTTTAAACAAGTTGCTGTTCAACGTCAAAAGATTGCAAAGAACAAAGAAAATTACAGCACAGGGATAGGTCCTTTGGCCCTCCAACTCTGCACCGATCCAGATCCTCTATCTAAACCTGGCGCCTATTTTCTAAGGGTCTGTATCCCTCTGTTCCCTACCCATTCATGTACCTGTCTAGATTCATCTTAAGTGACACTATCGTGCCTGTCTCTACCACCTTCGTTGGCAATGCATTCCAGGCATCCAACTACCTCTGCGTAAAAACCTTGCCATACGTATCTCCCCAAAACTTTTCCCCACTCACTTTGAACTCTTGAGCCCTAGTAATTGAGTTCTCCACTCTGGGAAAAAGCTTCTTTGCTATCCACCTGGTCTATGCCTCTCATGACTTTGTAGACCCCAATCAGGTCTTCCCTCAATCTCCATTTTTTTCTAATGAAAATAATTCTAATCTACTCAACCTCTCTTCATAGCCGGCACCCTCCGTACCCGGCAACATCCTGGTGAACCTCCTCTGCATCCTCTCCGAAGCATCCACATCCTTTCGGTAATGTGGCGACCACAACTGTATGCAGTATTCCAAATGTGGCCAAACCAAAGTCTTATACAACTGTAATGCGACCTGCCAACTCTTGTACTCAATACCCCGTCTGATGAAGGAAAGCATACCGTATGTCTTCTTGACTATTCTATTGACCTGCGTTGTCACCTTCAGAGAACAATGGACCTGAACACCCAAATCTCTCGTACACCAATTTTCCCAAGGACTTTTCCATTTACCGTATAGTGAGCTCTTGAATTGGATCTCCCAAAATGCATCACCTTGCATTTGCCCGGATTGAACTCCATCTGCCATTTCTTTGCCCAACTCTCCAATCTATCAATATTCTGCGTTATTCTCTGACAGTCCCCTTCACTATCTGCTACTCCACCAATCTTAGTGATATCTGCAAACTTGCTAATTAGATCACATATACCTTCTTCCAAATCATTTATGTATTTCACAAACAACAGTGGTCCCAGCACAGATCCTAGTGGAACACCACTGGTCACAGTTCTCCATTTTGAGAAACTCCCTTCCATGACTACTCTCTTCCCTGTTGCCTAGCCAGTTCTTTATCCATCTAGCTAGCACACTGTGGACCCTATGCGACTTTACTTTCTTCATCAGCCTATCATGGAGAACCTCATTAAACACCTTACTAAAGTCCATGTATATGACATCTACAGCCCTTCACTCATCAATTAACTTTGTCACTTCCTCAAAGAATTCTATTAAGTTAGTAAGACATGACTTTCCCTGTACAAAACCATGTTGCCTATCACTGATAAGCCCATTTTCTTCCAAATGGGAATAGATCCTATCCTTCAGTATCTTCTCCAGCAGCTTCCCTACCACTGACGTCAGGCTCTATAATTATTTGGAATATCCCTGCTCCCCTTCTTAAACAAGGAGACAATATTAGCAATTCTCCAGTGCAAGGATGATGCAAAGATATCTGTTGAGGCCGCAGCTATTTCCTCTCTCACTTCCGTCAGTCACCTGGGATAGGTCCCATCTGATTCTGGGGCCTTGTCTACTTTAATGCCTTTTAGAATACACAATACTTCTTCCTTATGCCGATTTGACTTGGAGCACTCAAAGATCTATCCCTAACCTCAACATCCATCATGTCCCTCTCCTTGGTAAATACCAATGCAAAGTACTCGTTAAGAATCTTACTCATTTTCTCTGACTCCATGCATAACTTTCCTGCTTTGTCCTTGAGTGGACCAACCCTTTCTCTAGTTACTCTCTTGCTCCTTATATATGAATAAAAGGCTTTGGGATTTTTCTTAACACTGTTTGCTAAAGATATCTCATGACCCCTTTTAGCTCTCTTAATTCCTCCTTTCAGATTGGTCCTACATTCCCGATAATGCTCCAAAGCTTCGTCTGTCTTCAGTCGTCTAGACCTTATGAATGCTTCCTTCTTCTTCTTAGCTAGTCTCACAATTTCACTGGTCATTCTTTCTTCCCTTATCTTGCCATTTCTATCACTCATTTTCACAGGAGCATGTCTCTCCTGCACTCTAATCAACCTCTGTTTAAAAGCCTCAGTGTTGGGGCCCACAGCTGTTCACTTCATATATTAATGATCTGGATGAAGGGACTGGAGGTATTCTAGCGAAGTTCGCCAATGATACGAACTTAGGCGGACAGACAGGTCGTACTGAGGTGGTGGGGAGGCTGCAGATACATATAGACAGTTAGGAGAGTGGTCCAGGAAATGGCTGATGAGGTCTTGCACTTTGGAAAAAAGAATACAGGCATGGATTATTTTCTAAATAGTGAGAAAATTCATAAAGCCAACGTACAAAGAGATCTGGGAGTGCTAGTCCAAGATTCTCTAAAGGTTGACTTGCAGGTTGAGTCAGTGGTTAAGAAAGCAAATGTAATGTTGTCATTTAACTCAAGAGGTTTGGAATATAAAAGCAGCGATATGCTGCTGAGATGTTATAAAACTCTAGCTAGGCCCCATTTAGAATACTATGTTCAATTTTGGGCCCCCACACCTCAGGAAGGACACACAGGCATTGGAGCATATCCAGCGGAGATTCACATGGATGATCCCTGGAATGGTAGGCCTAACATACGATGAATGGCTGAGGATCCTGGGATTGTATTCATTCGTGTTTAGAAGGTTGAGGGGAGATCTAATAGAAACTTACAAGATAATGCATGGACGCTGGGAATTTGTTTCCGGTAGGCAGGGAGACTAGGACTCGTGGCCACAGCCTTAGAATTAGAGGGGGTCAATTTAGAATGGAAATGAGGAGACATTTCTTCAGCCAGAGACTGCTGGGCCTGTGGAATTCATTGCCACAGAACATAGTTGAGGCCAAGACATTAAATGTCTTCAAGGCAGAGATTGATAAATTTTTGATCTCACAAGGAATTAAGGGCTACGGGGAGAATGCAAGTAAGTGGAGTTGAAATGCCCATCAGCCATGATTAAATGGCGGAGTGGACTTGATGGGCCGAATGGTCTTCCTTTAGGACCACTCTCCTCTTTGTCCAGGAGTATTCTAAAACTTACAAAATTGTGATCACTATTCCCAAAGAAATCCCCTACTGAAACTTTAACCACCTGGCTGGGCTTATACTCCAACACCAGGTCCAGATCTGCCCTTTCCCGAATTGGACTATTTATAGACTGCTCTAGAAACTGTCCTGTGTGCTCCTTAAAAATTCTGCTCCATCCAGACCTCTAACACTAAGTGAATCCAAGTCAATGTTGGGAAAATTAAAATCTCCCATTACCACCACCATGATGCTCCTACATCTTTCCATAATCTGTTCCTTATTCATATATCCATCCAGATGTCTTTTAAATGTTCCAATTGTGCCAAGCTCCACCACTTCCTCTGGCAGCTCATTCCATACACATACAACCATCTGCAAGAAGAAGTTGCCCCTTAGGTCTCTTTTACTTCTTTCCCCTCTCACCGTCAAACTATGCTCTCTAGTTCTGGACTCCCCCACCCCAGGGAAAAGTGTTTGTCTATTTATCCTATCCACGCCCCTCATGATTTTATAAACCTCTATAAGGTCAGCCCTCAGCTGCCAATGCTCCAGGGAAAACATCCCCAGGCTATTCAGCCTCTCCCTATAGCTCAAATGCTCTAACCCTGGCAACATCCTTTCTGAACCCTTTTAAGTTTCACAACATCCTTCGGATAGGAAGAATACCAGAATTGCTCGCAATATTCCAACAGTGGCCTAACCAGTGTCCTGTACAGTCACACCATGACCTCCCAACTCCTGTACTCAATACTGTGACCAATAAAGGAAAGCATACCAAATGTCTTCTTCACTATCCTATCTACATGTGACTCCACATTCAAGGAGCTATGAACCTGCACTCCAAGGTCTCTTTGCTCAACAGCACTCCCTAGGACCTTACCATTAAGAGTATAAGTGTATATGATTTGCTTTCCCAAAATGCAGCACTTCGCATTTTTCTAAATTAAACTCCACCTGCCACTCCTCAGCCCATTAGCCCACCTGATCAGGATTCTGTGGTAATCTGAGGTAATCTTCTTCGCTGTCCACTACACCTCCACTTTTGGTGTCATTTACAAACTTACTAATTATACCCCTTATGCTTACATCCAAATGACAAAAAGTAGTGGATCCTTATGGTACCGATCCTTGTGGCACTCCACTGGTCACAGGCCTCCAGTCTGAAAAACAACCCTCCACCACCACCTTCTGTCTTCTACCTTTTAGTCAGTTCTGTATCCAAATGGCTAATTCTCCCTGTATTCCATGAGATCTAATCTTGCTAACCAGTCTCCCATGGGGAACCTTGTCGAATGCCTTACTGAAGTCCATATCGATCATGTCTACCGCTCTGCCCTCATCAATTCTCTTTGTTACTTCTTCAAAATACTCAATCAAGTTTGTGAGACATGAATCCCCATGCACAAAGCCATGTTGATTATCCCTAATCATTCCTTGCCTTTCCAAATACATGTACATCCTGTCCCTCAGGACTCCCTCCAACAACTTGCCCACCACCGATGACAGGCTCACTGGTCTATAGTTCTGTGGCTTGTCCTTACCACCTTTCTTAAATAGTGGTACCGTGTTAGCCAAACTCGTCTTCCGGTACCTCACCTGTGACTATCGATGATACAAATATCTCAGTAAGGGGCCCGGCAATCACTTCCCTCGCTCCCATAGACCTCTAGGGTACATCTGATCAGATCCTGGAGATGTATCCACTTTTATTAGGAATAAAAGAATGACTAGGGTAGGAATAGGTCCAGTCAAGGATAGTAGGGGGAAGTTGCGTGTGGAGGCGGAAGAGATTGGGGAGACACTGAATGAATACTTTTCTTCAGTATTCACTCAGGAACAGGGCATTGTTGTCGATGAGAATACTGAGGCACAAATAAGTAGAATGGATGGCTTTGAGGTATGTAGAGAAGAGGTGTTGGAAATCCTGGAAAAGGTGAAAATAGATAAGTCCCCTGGGCCTGATGGCATTTATCCTAGGATTCTCTGGGAAGCAAGGGAGGAGATTGCAGAGCCATTGGCCTTGATTTTTATGTCCTCTTTGTCTACAGGAGTAGTCCCAGAAGACTGGAGGATAGCAAATGTGGTTCCCTTGTTCAAAAAGGGGAGTAGGGATAGCCCTAGTAACTATAGGCCGGTGAGTCTCACTTCTGTTGTGGGCAAAGTCTTAGAGAGAATTGTAAGGGATAGGATTTATGCACATCTAGATAGGAATAATGTGATCAAGGATAGTCAGCATGGTTTTGTGAAGGGCAAGTCGTGCCTCACAAACCTTATTGAATTCTTTGAAAAGGTGACGAAGGAGGTTGATGAGGGGAAAGCGGTAGATGTGGTATATATGGATTTTAGTAAGGCGTTTGATAAGGTTCCCCATGGTAGGCTACTGCAGAAAATACGGAGATATGGCATTGAGGGTGAGTTGGAGGTTTGGATTAGGAATTGGCTGGATGGAAGAAGACAGAGGGTAGTAGTTGATGGCAAAGTTTCTTCATGGAGTGCCGTCACTAGCGGTGTTCCGCAAGGATCTGTTTTGGGACCATTGCTGTTTGTCATTTTTATAAATGACCTGGAAGAGGGGTTAGAAGGTTGGGTGAGCAAGTTTGCGGATGACACGAAAGTCGGAGGAGTTGTTGACAGTGAGGAAGCATGTGGCAGGTTACAGCAGGATATAGAGAAGCTGCAGAGCTGGGCAGAAAGGTGGCAGATGGAATTCAATGTAGCTAAGTGCGAGGTGATTCACTTTGGGAAGAATAACAAAAAGATGGGGTACTGGGCTAATGGTCGGATACTTGGTAGTGTGGATGAGCAGAGGGATCTTGGTGTCCATGTACACAGATCTCTGAAAGTTGCCACCCAGGTAAATAGTGCGGTGAGGAAGGCATATGGCGTACTGGCTTTTATTGGTAGAGGAATTGAGTTCCGGAGTCCTGAGGTCATGATGCAGTTGTATAAGACTCTGGTACGGCCGCATCTGGAATATTGTGTGCAGTTTTGGTCGCCATACTATAGGAAGGATGTGGAGGCATTGGAACGGGTGCAGAGGAGGTTTACCAGGATGTTGCCTGGTATGGAAGGAAAATCATATGAGGAAAGACTGAGGCACTTGGGGCTGTTTTCACTAGAGAAAAGAAGGTTTAGGGGTGACTTGATTGAGGTGTACAAGATGATTAGGGGGTTAGATAGGGTCGACAGTATGAACCTTTTCCCGCGTATTGAGTCGGGTATTACAAGGGGGCATAGCTTTAAATTAAGGGGGAGTAGATATAGGACTGATGTTAGGGGTAGGTTCTTCACTCAGCGAGTCGTTAGTTCATGGAATGCCCTGCCAGTAACAGTGGTGGACTCTCCCTCTTTATGGGCATTTAAGAGGGCATTGGATAGGTATATGGAGGATAGTGGGTTAGTGTAGTTTAGGTGGGCTTGGATCGGCGCAACATCGAGGGCCCAAGGGCCTGTACTGCGCTGTATTCTTCTATGTTCTATGTTCTATGTTTTATGCATTTCAAGACATCCAGCACTTCCTCCTCTGTAATATGGACATTTTTCAACGTCATCATCCATTTCCCTACATTCTATATCTTCCATGTCCTTCTCCACAGTAAACACTGATGCAAAATACTTGCTTTGTATCTCCACCATCTCCTGTGGCTCCAAACAAAGGCCGCCTTGCTGATCTTTGAGGGGCCCTATTCTCTCCCTAGTTACCCTTTTGTCCTTAATATATTTGTAAAAACCCTTTGGATTCTCCATTACCTTATTTGCCAAAGCTATCTCACGTTCCCTTTTTGCCCTCTTCAGTATACTCCTTTATACTTTTCTAAGGATTCACTCAATCTCTACTGTATATCCATGACACATGCTTCCTTCTTTTTCTTAGTCAAACCCTCAATTTCTTTAATCATCCAGGATTCCATAATTTATAACTATAACTTAGTTACGTTTAGTTTAGCGATGGAAACAGGTCAAGAGTTATCGATGGGGCAAGGGCAATTATAATACGATTAGGCAAGAATTAGGATGCATTGAATGGGGTAGCAAAATGCTGGGGCTACAGACAATGGAAATGTGGAGCTGGTTTAAGGAACAGATATTGGGTGTCCTTGATAGGTATGTCCCTGACAGACAGGGAGGAAGTGATAAGGGAACCGTGGTTACTACAGAAATTGCATCTCTTGTTATGAAGAAGAAGGAGGCTTATGTGTTGTTGAGGCAAGATGGTTCAGATGAGGTGATGGAGAGTTACAGATCAGCTAGGAAGCATTTAAAGAGAGAGTCAAGAAGAGCAAAGAGAGGACACGAGCAGTCTTTAGCAAATAGAGTAAAGGAGAAACCTAAAGCTTTCTATAGGTATGTGAGGAATAAAAGGATGATTAGGGTAGGAATAGGGCCAATCAAAGACAGAAGTGGGAAGTTAAGTGTGGACCCTGTGGAGATTGGAGAGGTGCTAAACGAACATTTCTCATCAGTTTTCACTCAGGAAAAGGAGAATATTGTAGAGGAGAAGAATGAGGTACGAGATATTAGACTAGAAAGGATCGAGGTTAGTTACGAACAGGTGTTCTCAAATCTGGAAGGAGTGAAAGTAGACAAGTCCCCTGGACCAGATGGGATTTATCTGAGGATTCTCTGGGAAGCTAGGAAGGAGATAGCAGAGCCCTTGGCTTTGATATTTGAGTTGTCATTGCCTACAGAGTACCAGAGGACTGAAGGATTGCAAATATTGTGCCCTTGTTCAAGAAGGGCGGTAGAGATGACCCAGGTAATTGTAGACCAGTGAGCCTTACTTCTGTTGTTGCAGATGTTTTGGAAAGGATTATAAGAGATAAGATTTATAATCATCTAGCAAGCAACAATTTGATTGGAGATAGTCAACATGATTTCGTCAAGGGCAGGTCATGTCTCACAAACTTCACTGAGTTTTTTGAGAAGGTGACCAAGCATTAGATGAGGGTAGGGCAGTTGGTGTGATATACATGGATTTCAGTAAAGCCTTTGATAAGGTCCCACATAGTAGGCTGCTGGAGAAAATGCAGAGGCAGGGAATTGAGGGTGATTTAGCAGTTTGGATTAGAAACTGGCTTTCTGAAAGAAGGCTGCGAGTGATGGTTGATGGAAATTATTCAGCCTGGAGTCTGGTTACTGGTGGTGTGCCACAAGGATCTGTTTTGGGACCACTGCTGTTTGCCATTTTTATAAATGACTTAGATGCAGGCATAGGTGGATGGGTTAGTAAATTTGCAGATGACACTAAAGTCGGTGGAGTAGTGGACAATTTGGAAGAATGTTACAGGTCGCAGGGGGACTTGGATAAATTGCAGAATTGGGCAGAGAGGTGGCAAACGAAGTTCAATGCAGCTAAATGTGAGGTGATTCACTTTGGGAAGAATAACAGGAAGGCAGAGTACTGGGTCAATGGAAAGATTCTTGGTAGTGTGGATGTGCAGAGGGATCTTGGAGTCCATGTACATAGATCCCTGAAAGTTGCCATTCAGGTGGATAGTGCTGTTAAGAAGGCATACGGTGTGTTAGGTTTCATTGGTATCGGGATTGAGTTCCGGAGCCACAATAACATGCTGCAACTATACAAAACGCTGGTGCGGCCACACTTGGAATATTGTGTACAGTTCTGGTCCCCATATTTTGGGAAGGACGTGGAAGCATTGGAAAAGGTGCAGAGGAGATTTAGGAGGATGTTGCCTAGTCTGGAGGGAAGATCTTATGAGGAAAGGCTGAGAGACTTGGGTCTGTTCTCATTGGAAAGAAGAAGGCTAAGAGGGGATTTGATCGAGACATACAAGATGATCAGAGGATTAGATAGGGTAGACAGTGAAAGTCTTTTTCCTAGGATGATGATGTCAGCTTGTACGAGGGGATATAATTACAAATTGAGGGGTGATAGATTTAAGACAGATGTCAGAGACAGGTTCTTTAGGCAGAGAGTGGTAAGGGGATGGAATGCCCTACCTGCTAACGTAGTCAACTCAGCCACTTTAGGGAGATTTAAACAATCCTTAGATAAGCACATGGATGATTTTGGGATAGTGTAGGGGGATGAGCTGAGAATAGTTCATAGGAGGGCGCAACATCGAGGGCCGAAGGGCCTGTTCTGCGCTGTATGTTCTATTTTCTGGATTAGTGGTGCTGGAAGAGCACAGTAGTTCAGGCAGCATCCAAGGAGCTTCGAAATCGACGTTTTGGGCAAAAGCCCTTCATCAGGAATAAAGGCAGTTCGCTGTATGTTCTATGTTCTATGTTTTACTCCTTACACCTACCAGCCTTTCCTTTCACCCTAACAGGAATATACTGTCTCTGGACTCTCGTTATCCCATTTCAGAAGGCTTCCCATTTTCCAGCCCTCCCTTTACCTGCGAACATCTGTACCCAAAAAGCTTTTGGAAGTTCTTGTCTAATACCATAAAAATGAGCCATCATCCAATTTAGACCTTCAAATTTTAAATCTAGTGTATTCTTTTCCATCACTACTTTAAAACTAATAGAATTATGGTCGGTGACTCCAAAGTGCTCCCCCACTGACATCTCAGTGACCTAACCTACCTTATTTCCCAAGAGTAGGTCAAGATTTGCACCTTTTCTAGTAGCTACCTCCTCTAGTAGGGTTCTTGCATTAAAACAAATGCACCTCAGACCACCAGTCTCTTTGCGTTCATCATCTGTTCCCTGCTTCCTCTTCCCCTTAGTCATACTGACTTCATTATCTTGTTCCTTACAGGTTTTAGTTACTACCTCCTTATTGTCTATTAACCTCCTCATTTGATTCCCATTTCCCCTGCCACATTACTTTAAACCATCGCCAACAGCATTTGGAAAAGCACCCTCTTGGACATTAGTTCCAGTCCGGACCAGGTGCAGACTATTCCATTTGAAGTAGTCCCACCTCCCCCAAAACTGATCTCATTGTCCCAAAAATCTGAACCCCTTCCTCCTGCACCATCTCTCAACACATGCATTCATCCTGCCTTTTCTGTCATTCTACTCTGACTAGCACGTGGCACTGGTAGCAATCCTAGAATTACTACTTTTTCGGTCCTACTTTTTAACTTGGCTCTTAACTCCCTAAGGTCTGCTTGGAGGAACAGGTCCTGCTTTTTTACTGATATCATTGGTGCCCATATGCACCACAACAGCTGGCTGTTCACCGTCCCCTTCAGAATGTTCTGTAGCCGATCTGAGACATTCCTGACCTGTGCACCTGGGAGGCAACATGCCATTTGGGAGTCTTGTTTTCAACCACAGAACCGCTTATCTATTCCCTTTACAATTGAATCCCCTATGATTATAGCCCTTCCACTCTTTTCTGCCCTTCTGTACAGCAGAGCCAGCCACAGTGCCATGGACCTGGCAACTGCTGCCTTCCCTGGTGAGCCATCACCCCCAACAGTATCCAAAACGGTATACCTGTTTTGAAGAGAGATGACCGCAGGGGACACCTACACTGCCTTCCTCCTCTTTCTCTGCCTTTTCGTGACCCATTCTCTTTCTCCCTCAGCAATCCTCATCTGCGGTGTGATCAATTTGCTAAACGTGCTATCCACGACCTCCTCAGCATCACGGATGCTCCACAGTGAGTCCATCTGCGACTCCAGAGTGTCATGCGGTCTAACAAGAGTTGCAGTTGGACACAGTCCAATTGATTTCAATTTGGATAGATGTGACACTCCGTCACATTACCTTCAGCTCTCCGCTCCAAGCCAAATATGAGAAAAAAAAGTCTTAGCACAGCGTTCATGGAGTTAAGGTGTTTCGTGTTTGGGGGAATCTGGAACGAGGAGGCACAATTAAAAAATAAGAGGGATACCAATTAGGACTGAGATAAATAGAATTTCTTTAACAGAGGATGGTGAGTCTTTGGAATTCTCTGTACCAAAGTGCTAATGAAGTCTCTTGGTATATTTCAAGTGCAGGTTGATAAATTCTTAATTCTTAATTATATGCGGGGTAAAAGCATTGAAGTGTTCGACCAGCCGTGGTCATATTAAATTATGATGGAGCAGCCTTGATAGGCTGAATGTCCTACTCATGTTCCTAAGCCTTATTGCACGTAGATAAGGTCTGCCTCAGTGTCTGAGGAATCACAAATGTGTAAATCAGCAGTGAATGTCCCCACCTCTGACCCAATGATGGAGGGCAGGTCATTAATTAAGCAATAATAGATAGTCGGACCTAGTACACTATCCTGAAGATGCAATGCACTGGGACTGAAATCATTGGCCTCCAACAAATCATCTCTATTTGTATTGGCTAAGATTCTAGTCAGTTGAGAGCTTTACTCCAATTCCAAGTGATTGCAATTTGGATAGATGTGACACTCAGTCAAATGTTGTTCTGACTGAGTGTCTCCTACCTCATACTTTTTCTATGCGTCACAACCCACTGGGGTAGTGCACTGTAAAACCCCACTATTCTCAGAATCATACCAAATTCTAAGGTTTGTTTTTAAAAAAGGTACACACAGTACCTCAATTTACCTGATTTTCAGACCATATTTTATAGAAAGCATGGACCAGGTTACGGTACGAAACAAAAATTAACTATAAATAATTAGATTACAGCAACAGATAACCAAATATATAATATAGGCAGATAACACTATTAACTGAAACTGTAGTCCTCTTATAAACTCCCATTTACATACAAACAAACAGGAAAAAGATTATTGGTGGAGGTAGAATCAAGTCAGTTCAGTGGCCTATGTTTCTTGATTCTAATCTTGAGATGATAAGTCTTTGGCTAACCGATCCTATGGTGTTAAGTTGTCTTCTAATAGCTCTTAAGTATTATAGAGTTACTAATTCACTTTGAAAACTTTTGTGAGTTATCAATTCAAAAATCAGAGCTCACAGAAACTATTGCAGAAAGAAAACCCTTTCAAGTTTAACTTGAACATTCACAATTAAAGTGAATTAATTAGTCATACTAATACATTGTAAATGGATAGGATATAGTTTGGATTACAGCAACACAACTGCAGGGTGAGTGGAGATAAGAACTGAATATCCAGGGGCATACAGTTCTTGGGAAGGACAAAAATTGCTGGTTAAAGAGGACTTTAGTGCAACAGTGAGTAAGGAACTTAGTTGCAGTGAAGTGGAATCTGTCTGAACATAAGAACCTGGAGCAGGAGCAGGCCATGTGGCCCTTTGGAGGAGAAAGTGAGGACTGCAGATGCAATCCTTCCTGAAGAAGGGTTCATGCCCGAAACATCGATTCTCCTGCTCCTTGGATGCTCCTTGGATGCTGCCTGACCTGCTGCGCTTTTCCAGCAACACATTTTCAGCATCTGGCCCTTTGAGCCTGCTCTGCCATTCAATAAGATCATGGCTGATCTTTTCACGCCTTCAGCTCCACTTACCCACCCTCTCACCATAACCCTTAATTCCTTTACTCTTCAAAAAAATTATCTTAGCTGCAAAAACATTCAATGAGGAAGCCTCAAATACCTAATTGAGCAGGAAATTCCCCAGATTCACAATCTTTTGAGTGAAGAAGTTCCTTCTCAATTCAGTTTTAAATCTGCTCCCCCTAGTTTTGAGACTATATCCTCTTGTCTCTGCCTGTTAGTGTTAATACAGAGATACAGGCTACGAAATTAGATGGGATGGAGGATGATAAAGAAGAGGTTTAGCAATTTTGGAAGATCTGAAAATAGATAAGACCCCTGGGTCGGATGGGATTCCTCGGATTCTCTGGAAAACCAGGGAGAAGATTGCAGAGCCTTTGGCTTCAATCTTTGTCATCATTGTTGACAGGAGTAGTGTCAGAGCACTGGAGGATAGAAAAGTTGTTTCCTTGTTTAAGAAGGGGAGTCGGGACAACCCTGGTAATTATAGGCCAGTGAGCCTTACTTCAGTTGCGGGTGAGGTTGGAAAAGGATGTATGTGATAGGATTTATAATCATCTGGAAAGGAATAATTTGATTAGGGATAGTCAACACAGTTTTGTGAAGGGTAGGTCGTGCCTCACTAATCTTATTGAGTTCTTCGAGAAGGTGACGATACCGGTGTATGAAGGTAAGGTGGTTGATGTGGTGTATATAAACTTCAGTAAGGCATCTGATAAGGTTCCACACGGAAGGCTATTGCACAAAATACAGAATTTCGGGATTGAAGGTAATTTAGCGGTTTGGATCAGAAAGTGGCTAGCTGAAAGAAGACAGGGGGTGGTGGTTGATGGGAAATGTTCATTCTGGAGCTCAGTTACCAGTGGTGTGCTGCAAGGATCTGTTTTGGGGCCACTGCTGTTTGTCATTTTTATAAATGATCTGGATGTGGGAGTAGAAGAATGGGTTAGTAAATTTGCAGATGACATTAAAGTAGGCAGAGTTGTGGATAGTGCCAAAGGATGTTGTGGGTTGCAGAGGACATAGATAAGATGCAGAGCTGGGCTGAGAGGTGGCAAATGGAGTTTAATGCGGAAAAGTGTGATGTAGTTCACTTTGGAAGAAGTAACAGGAATGCAGAGCACTGGGCTAATGGTAACATTCTTGGCAATGTAGATGAACAGAGAGATCTTGGTGTCCAGGTGCATAAATCCCTGAAAGTTGCCACCCAGGTTGACAGGGTTGTTAAGAAGGTATATGGTGTGTTGGTGTTTATTGTAGGGGATTGAGTTTCAGAGCCACAAGGTCATGCTTCAGCTGTACAAGACACTGGTAAGGCTGCACCTGGAGTATTATGTGCAGTTCTGGTCACCACATTACAGGAAGAATTTGGAAGCTTTGGAAGGGTTGAGAGGAGATTTACTAGGTTGCTGCCTGGTATGGAAGGAAGGTCTTATGAGGCTGAGGGAACTGAGGCTGTTTTCGTTGGAGAGAAGAAAGTTGAGAGGTGACTTAATCGAGACATATAAGATAAGCAGAGTGTTAGATAGGGTGGACAGTGAGAGCCTTTTCCCTTGGATGGTGAAGGCCAACACAAGGGGACATAGCTTTAAATTGAGGGGTGATAGATTTAGGACAGATATCGGGGTACTTTCTTTACTCAAAGAGTAGTAGAGGCGTGGAACAGCCTTCCTGCAACAGTGCTAGACTCGCTGCCGTTAAGGGCATTTAAATGGGCATTGGACATATATATGGCTAGAACATAGAACATACAATATAGAAAAGTACAGCACAGATGTTATGCCTAATCTAAACTAAAATAACCTAACCTATGCACCACTCAATTCACTGCTGTCTATGTGCCTGTCCACAGTGCTTAAGTGTCCCTAATGACTCTACTTTCACCACCACCACTGGCAACACATTCCACGCATTCAAAACTTTCCACATAAAGAACCTACCTCTGACATCTCCTCTACACCTTCCCCCTTATATCATAAAACTATGACCCCTCATGCCAGTCAATCCTGCCCTGGGGACAATTCTCTGGCTCTTGACTCCATCTATGCCTCTCATTACCTTGCATCCTTGTCTCTCTTCCTCCTTCTCTCCAGCGAGAAAAAGCCGAGCTTAATCAACCTTTCTTAGTAAGACAAGCTCTCCAGTCCAGGCAGCATCCTGGTAAACGTTCTTTGCACTCTCTCCAAAGCCTCCTATCTATTCTGTAATAGGGCGACCAGAACTGGACACAATATTCCAAATGTGGTCTCACCAGGGTCTTCTATTGCTGCAGCAAAACCTCGCAGCTCTTAAACTCAATCCCCCGTGGTAATGAAAGCCAAAACACCATATGCTTTCTTAACAACCTCCTCATCCAAGTCATTCATAAAAACTACAAAGAGTATAGGTCCAAGAACAGAGCCCTGCAGGCCACCACTCACCACTGACCTCCAGGCAGAATACTTTTCATCTACAAGCACTCTCTGCCTTTAATAATGGAACGGTGTAGGTTAGATGGGCATCAAATTAGTTTCACAGGTCGGCGAAACATCAAGGGCCGAAGAGCCTGTACTGTGCTGTTACCTTCTATGTTCTATGTTGTCCTATTTTTATCCTTCCTGCTTCTATCTTATCTATTCCCTTCATAATTTTATGTGTTCCTGTAAGATCCCCCCTCATTCTTCTAAATTCCAATGAATATAATCCCAGTCTATTTAGTCTCTCCTCATAAGCCAACCCTCTCAAGTCTGGATTCAACCCAGTGAATCTCCTCTGCAACCCCTCCAGTGCCAGTACATGCTTTATCAAGTAAGGATTCCAAAACTGCACACAGTACTCCAGGTGTGGCCTCACCAGAACTCTCTACAGCTGTAACATAACCTCCCTGCATTGCTAGAGAGATTGAGTTTAAAAGAAGAACAACATTCAATTTGACGTCCTAATTTTCTGTTGTACCTGCAGTCCTTGTGATTCATGCACAAGGACACCCAAATCCCTCTGCAGAGCAGCATGCTGCAACTTTTTACCATTCAAATAATAGCCCTTTTTACTGTTATTCTTATCAAAATGGATGACTTCACATTTAGCATGACTATACTCCATCTGCCAGACTTTTGCCCACTCAAATTATCTATATCCCTCTGCAAACTTTCAGATTCCTCTGCATACTTTGCTCTACCACTCATCTTAGTGTCATCCACAAACTTTGGCACACAACACATGGTCGTCAACTCCAAATCATCTATATAAATTGTGAATAATTGCGGTCCCAGCACTGATCCCTGAGGCACACCATTAGTCACTGATCGCCAACCAGAAAAGCATTCATTTATCCCCACTGTTTGCTTCCTGTCAGTTAACCAAACCTCTGTCCATGCTAATACATTGTCTGTAACACCATGCACCTTTATCTTATGCAGAAGCCTTTTGTGTGGCACCTTGTTGAATGCCTTTTGGAAATATAGATACTGGGTCCCTGTTGTCCACCTTGCTCGTAATGTCTTCATAGAATTCCAGTAAATTAGTTAAACATGACCTGCCTTTCATGAACCCATGCTGTGTCTGCTCAATGGGATAATTTCATAGAACAAAGAACAATACAGCGCAGAACAGGCCCTTCGGCCCTCGATGTTGCGCTGACCTGTGAACTATTCTCAGCTCGTCCCCTACACTATCCCAAAATCATTTCTATCAAGATTATTCCTTAATGATAGATTCAAGCATTTCCCCCACTATAGAAGTTAAGCAAACTGGCCTATAATTCCACATCTTTTGTCTATCTCCTTTGATAAACAGCAAATGTGATGCCATTGTTTAAAAATCTGCTGGTACTGCCCCAGAGTCCAGCGAATTTTGGAAAATTACAAGTGCAGATGCTTTTTCCCCTGCCATCTCTTTTAGTACCCTAGGATGCATTCCATCAGGGCCAGGAGAAGACCTAAGGGGAACTTTTTCACACGGAGAGTGGTACGGGTATGGAATGAGCTGCCAGAGGAAGTGATGGAGGCTGGTACAATTGCAACATTTAAGAGGCATTTGGATGGGTATATGAATAGGAAGGGTTTGGAGGGATATGGGCCGATGCTGGCAGGTGGGACTAGATTGGGTTAGGATATCTGGTCAGCATAGACGGGTTGGACCGAAGGGTCTGTTTCCACGCTGTACATCTCTATGACTCATGACTTGTCTACCCTCAGCTCCATTAGCTTGCCCAATGCCACCTCTTTCATGATAATGATAGTTTTTAGGTCCTCAACTACCTTAGTCTCCTTGTCAATTACTGGCATATTATTTGTGTCCTCCACTGTGAATACCGACACAAAATATCTGTTCAATGCCTCGGCTATTTCCTTATTTCCCTTTATTAAATTCCCCTTCTCATCTTCTAAAAGACCAATGTTTACCTTAGCCATTCTTTTCATTTTATATATTTGTAGAAACTTTTGCTACCTGCTTTTATATCCTGAGCTAGTTTATTCTCATAACCTACCTTTTCTTTATAGCTTTTTTTGGGGCTTTCTGTTGCCCATTAAAGCTTTCCCAATCTTCTCGTTTCTCGCTGGTCTTTGCTACTTTGTATGCCTTATCTTTCAATTTGATAGCCTCCCTTATTTCCTTAGACATGCATAGCTGATTATCCCTTTTTCTGCAGTCCTTCCTTTTCACTGGAATATACTTTTGCTGAGCACTTTGAAAAATTGCTTTGAAAGTCCTCCACTGTTTCTCAACTGTCCCACTGTAAAGTTCTTACTTTTAGTCTACTTTAGCCAACTCTTCCCTCATCCTATTGTAGTCTCCCATTTAAGCACAGGATCCTGGTTTTGGATTTTATCTTCTCACTTATCTGTATTCTAAGTTCAACCATTCTGTGATCACTCCTTCCAAGAGGATCCCTAACTATGAGATCAATTAATTATTGCTGTCTCATTATATAGGACCAAATCTAGGATAGCTTGCTCTCTCGTTGGTTCCAATATATACTGTTCAAGAAAATGTTTGCGGATATATTCAATGGGAACAGTTTAGTACACAGAACACAGATCAGTAAAGCATAGTACAGGCTCTTCAGCCCTCGATGTTCTTCCGGCCTTTTATCTTACTCTAAGATCACGCTAATCTCCGTACCCTTCATTGTACTAACTTCCATGTGCCTATCCAAGAGTCGCGTCAATCTCCCTAATGTATCTGACTCCACCACCACTGCTGGCAGTGCATTCCATGCACCCACCACTCTCTGCGTAAAGAACCTACCTCTGACATTTCCCCTAAACCTTCCTCTAATTATTCAAAGTTTGGGTGAAGATTTGTAGCTCGGGTGCTCGTTGTTGTGGTTCTGTTCGCCGAGCTGGCAATTTTTGTTGCAAACGTTTCGTCCCCTGTCTAGGTGACATCCTCAGGACTTGGGAGCCTCCTGTGAAGCGCTTCTGTGGTGTTTCCTCCGGCATTTATAGTGGCCTGTCCCTGCCGCTTCCGGTTGTCAGTTTCAGCTGTCCACTGTAGTGGCCGGTATATTGGGTCCAGGTCGATGTGTTTGTTGATGGAGTTTGTGGATGAGTGCCATGCTTCTAGGAATTCCCTGGCTGTTCTTTGTTTGGCTTGCCCTATAATGGTAGTGTTGTCCCAGTCGAATTCCTGTTGCTTGTCGTCTGCGTGTGTGGCTACTAAGGATAGCTGGTCGTGGCGTTTCGTGGCTAGTTGATGTTCATGGATGTGGATCGTTAGCTGTCTTCCTGTTTGTCCTATATAGTGTTTTGTGCAGTCCTTGCATGGGATTTTGTAAACTACATTAGTTTTGCTCATGCTAGGTATCGGGTCCTTCGTTCTGGTGAGTTGTTGTCTGAGGGCTGTTGGTTTGTGTGCTGTTATGAGTCCTAGTGGTCGCAGTAGTCTGGCTGTCAGTTCTGAAATGCTCCTGATGTATGGTAGTGTGGCTAGTCCTTTGGGTTGCGGCATGTCCTCTTCCGTTGTCTCTCCCTTAGGCATCAGTTGATGAAATTGTGCGAGTATTCGTTTTTGGCAAATACCTTGTACAGGTGTTCCTCTTCCTCTTTTTGCAGTTCTGGTGTGCTGCAGTGTGTTGTGGCCACTATACCGGCCACTACAGCGGACAGCTGAAACTGACACCTGAAAGCGGCAGGGACAGGCCACTATAAATGCTGGAGGAAACACCACAGAAGCGCTTCACAGGAGGCTCCCAAGCACTGAGGATGTCACCTAGACAGGGGACGAAACGTTTGCAACAAAAATTCCTCTAATTATCGTTAAATTATGCCGCCTCATAATAGACATTTCCAACATGGGAAAAAGTCTCTGGCTATCCACTCTATCTATGCCTTGTAAACCTCTAACAAGTTACCTCGCATCCTTCTTTGCTCCAATGGGAAAAGCCCTAGCTCCGTCAACCTTCCTTCATAAGACATGCCCTCCAGTTCAGGCAGCATCCTGGTAAATCTCCTCTACACCCTCTTGAAAGCTTCCACATCTTTTCCATAATGAGCAACCAGAACTGAACACAATATTCCAAGTGTGATCTAACCAGGGCTCTACAGAGCTGCAGCATAACTCGTGGCTCTTGATTTCAATCCCCCTGCTAATGAAAGCCAACTCACCATATGCCTTCTCGACAACCCTATCAACTTGAGTGGCAACTTTGAGGGATCTATCGGACATGGACCCCAAGATCCCGCTGTTCCTCCACACTGCCAAGAATCCTGCCTTTAACCCTGTGTTCTGCATTCAAATTCGGCCTTCCAAAATGAATCACTTCACACTTTTCCAGGTGGAACTCCATCTGCCACTTATCAGCCCAGTTCTGCGTCCTGTCAATGTCCCGTTGCAACCTACAATAGCCCTCCATACTATCCACCAATCTTCGTGTCATCGGCAAACTTACTAACTCACTCTTCCACTTCCTCATCCAAACCATTTATAAAAATCACAAAGGGCAGAGGTCCAAGAACCGATCCCTGTGGAACACCACTGGTCACCGAGCTCCAGGCTGAATACATTCCATCTACTACCACCCTCTTTCTTCTATGCGCCAGCTAATTCAGTAACCAGACAGCCAAATTTCCTTGTATCTCATGCCTCCTTAGTTTCTGAATGAGTCTACCAATGGGGAGCCTTATCAAACATCATGTCAAATACCTCAATTCAATTTCAAAGTAAATTAATTAGCCACAATTGTCTTATATATACATTCTTATTCTACATTCATGTGGTAGTTTATTCTCCAGTGAATCAATTGATGATTATATACAGACTGCAGTACTTAAAGTCTGTAACAGGTTTGTATAGTTTGCTGCATGCAAGTAGTTTCGTGAACAGACATAGAATGCTCTCTGAACATCACAAGGATTGCAGCATTTGGACACCTTAGAAAATAATGGTAGAAATAACAGGAGCATGCAAACAAAGAAAGAACTGAACAATACAATGAAAATGTGCACTATATCTAATGTTTACATATTTGACATTGTCTTTATAAAATCTTGAAGAATTTCTGGTAAAACAGTACGAGCAGAAAGAAACAATTTTGTGGTTCAAGGATTTTTCTCCCTTTGAAGTTGAAACAATCTCAAGTTAGGTTAGAATGGTGGCATCGTTGTAGGGCTCCTGTGCTGGAGCTTGTCAACTCCAATATTTTGCTTTATTTTTTCCTTTTTTCCTCTTTTTCTTCCTCTCTCTACCTTTACTTACCTCTTGTCCTGAGCTCGGACGGCAGCAGCAAGAGCCCTCCATGCCGACCTCGAGTGGGTCCAGATCGGACCTCGACCAAGCCCTTACTTATTTTTCCAGGCCAAGCATAGGAACTGTCATTGGAATTGGTGGATGCTACAGCTATGGAGGCTACAATGGCGAGGTAGGCGAGGCTACAATGGCACCTGAGGATCAGCAACTTCATTGTTGTTTTGGTCCGGTATAGATGGCAGCAAAGCGGTGAAGAAGGGATGGCAGCACAGGTGCTGTTGATGGTGATAAACTGGCTCAGGACTGATGGATTCACTTGAAGCTATACCTTTCTTTTTCCCTCCATATTCTTAAATTATTCAAAATGGTGCTGAATTGTTGCAACAGCTGAAAGCTTTTCACTGTATTCTTACTGTAACAATAAAATCATTCATTCATTCACTAAAATCCAAATGCTTTTGAAACCTTAACAAGCAAGGGAATATTTTCACTTTTCATAGGATGTGAACATCACTGGTGAGGCCAGAATGTTTTGTAAAAATCTAAATGAAAAGTTAGTAACTATTGCAGTTTGATGTAGGTACATCCACATAACTATTATTAGTTGATTAATTTATGGTGATGTGTACTGAGGTACAGTGAAAAGCTTTGTTTACGAGCAGTACAGGTAGATCATAGTAAGCAAGGATGCACAGATCAAAGAGACTTAGACAGAGGCATACAGATTAAATTGCACAAGGCAAGATCAGCGTTAGCAAGGTTAGCATTATCTGAGGCTACAGAGTCCATTCATCAGTATAACAATGGCCAGAAAGAAGCTGTTCCAGAACCTGCTGGTACCTGTGTTCAGGTTTCTGTATCTTCTGCCTGACGGAAGAGATTGTAAGAGATCATTACTATGGTGCAATTGGTCTTTGATGATGTTGGCAGCCCTTCCGTGGCAGCATAAACAGAGTCCATGGAATGCAAAGCTGGCTTCCATGATGGTCTGGGCTGTCCACACTACCTTCTGTAGTTCCAGGGAGGGAGTTCCAGGATTTTGACCGGTTGACAGTGAAGGAATAGCAATTCTGTTCCAAGTCAGGATAGTATGTGGCTTAGAGAGTACTAGCAGGTAGTGGTATTTAGTGCTGTTATCCTCCTATGGGGTTGTGACTATGGATGTGGAAGATGCTGCCAAACGGGCCTTGGAGAGTACCGCATTGGAATGCATACACAATACACACTGCTTCCACTCTGTGCAGGTTGTGGAGAAAGTGAATGCTCAAGCTGTGGATGGGATGCCGATCAAGCAGGCTGCTTTGTGCTGCTTGGTGTTGAGCTATGCGTGTGTTGTGGGAGCTGCCCTTTTCTGGACAAGTGATGTCTGACATGTCTGACTTCTGCCTTCTGGATAGATGATGGATAGGCATTGGGAAGTCTGGAGATGAATAACTCACTACAGAATTCCCAGTCACTGACTTTCACTTATTGACACAATATTTATACAGATGGTCTAGTTAAGTTTCTGGTCAATGTTAACCCCAGAATGTTGATGGGTGGGTGATTCAACAATGGTAATGTCATTGAAAGTCAAAGGGAGGTGGTTATTGCCTGTCACCTGGCTAGCACAATTGTCATTTACTCAGCTCAAACCCAAAACTTATGCAATGTAGTGGCAGGTAACTGATGAAACACTTCTACAGCAGCATACCTGAACACCTGAACTAATAATCTTATCATTCAAAAAAGGAGAATGCAACCATATAAAACAAAGAACTGTGGATGCTGGAGATCTAAAACAAAAACAGAAATTGCTGGTGAAACTCAACAGGCATGCAGTTATATAGCATGGAAACAGACTCTTCAGTCCAACTCGTCTGCACCGACCAGATATCCGAAACTGATCTAGTCCCATTTGCCAGCATTTGGCCCATATCCCTCCAAACCCTACAATTCGTTTACTCATCCAGTTGCTTTTTAAATGCTGTGATTGTACCCACCTCTACCATCCCCTCTATACGTACGCCACCCTCATTACGAGAAAGTTGCCCCTTTGATTTCTTTTATATCTTTCCCCTCTCACCTTAAACCTATGCCCTCTAGTTTTGGACTCTACCTTGCCCTGGGAAAAAGACTTGGCTATTCACCCCCTCATGATTTTATAAACCACGATAAGGTTGCCCCTCAGCCTCTGACGCTCCAAGGAAAACAGCCCCTGCCTATCCAGCCTCTCCCTATAGCACAACTCAGCAAAATCCTTGTAAATCTTTTCTGAACCCTTTCAAGAGTAACAATAGGTCTGGCAACATCTGTGGGAGGAAAGCAGAGTTAATGTTTCCAGTCCAGTAATTCTTCATCACAACAGTTCCGATACAGATTATGAAAGCCTGGCGGGCCAACACCCCACCCTCACAAGCAAAAGTTCCTTAATGTTCAACTGCAAAATAGTTCAACAATAGCAAAAGGGCTGTTCTTAGTAAAAAAAAAACTACTCACTTGTATCACGGAAGGTTACATCATTTCCATCATAAGCATTCTTCACTTTACTAGTCATTGTCCGCAGTGCCATTATCTGTCGACGAATCATCATATCTGGTTTGGTGATATCCACTTTCACATCTGGATTGTTGAGCTGACTGGCTAGGCCATTACCCATTACAGCAAATGTGTACCTGAGAAAAATAATACATAATCTATTTAAGCTGAATTTCTTTTTTATTCATTGACAGGATTGCCTATCCCTAATTTCCCAGAAAGCAGTTAAGAATCAACCACATTGCTGTGGGTCTGGAGTCACATTTACACCAGACCAGGCAAGGATGACAGTTCCCTTTCCTAGAGGCAGTTAGTGAACCAGATGGGTTTTTCCAACAATTGACAACAGATTCATGGTCATCACTAGATTCGTAATTCCAGATTTTTATTGAATTCAGATATCATCATCTGCTATGGTGGGATTCAAACATTGGCACCCAGAACATTATCTGGGTCTCTGGATTAACAGTTCATCAATAATACCACTAGACCACTGCCTCCCCCAATCTATGCAGAGGAAGAAAGTTTGAAAATAACAGACTGCACTGAGATCAGGAGAGATTCATATTCTCCATCAGTAATAACACACTGTACCTTTGGCAAAGTGGATATCACCAAAGGGAGAGATGGTGATGTAGTGGTAATTTTACTGGACTGGCAATCCAGAGGCCAAGGTTTGTGCTCCAGGCATGTAGGTTCAAATTCCCTTACTGCAGATGATCAAATCTGAATTCAAATTATACATTTGTAATTCAGAACTAGTCTAATGATGACCACAAAATTATTGCAGAATTACATTTGGTTAATTAATGTCAAATAGAAAAAAAAATCTGATTCCCTACCTGGTTTGACCTACATGTAAGGGAAGGCAGATGTGTGGTACAGAAATTGGACTAGTAATCCAGAAGTGCAGACTAATGCTCTGGGTACATGAGTTCAAATCCCACCATGGCAGTGTATGAAATTTAAATACCATTTAAAAAGTCTGTAATTAAAAACTAGCCTAATGGCAACTATGTAACCACTGCTGACTGTATAAACTCACCCGGTTCATTCATGTCCTTTAGAGAACAAAATCTCTCATCTTGATCTGGTCTAGTCTTCATAAGACTCCAGACCCACAGCAATAATACTCTTAACTGCTCTCCAAAATGGCCCGAGACAAAAATAAAATGCAGATGTTAGAATCCAAGGTAGACAGACAGAAGGCTGGAAGAACACAGCAAGCCAGGCAGCATCAGGAGGTGGAGAAGTTGACGTTTCGGGTGTAACCCTTCTTCAGTTTTCATGGAGAAGGGTTACACCCCAAAACGTCGACTTCTCCACCTCCTGATACTGACTGGCTTGCTGTGTTCTTCCAGCCTCCTGCTGGTCTACTCCTCAAAATGGCCATAGCAAGCTTCTCAGATCTTAAATCTGCATCCTCTAGTTATCAACTCTTCTGCTACTGGAAACAGTTCCTCCTTTTATACTCTTAGTAAAATCATTCATGATTTTGAATACATTTATCATATTTTCTCAATATTCTCTGCTTCAAGCAGAACAACCTCTCAAAGTTTCTCATTTCCGGTATTCTTCTGGTAAATCTCCAAGGCCTTTGCATTACTCCAAAATTATCATGCCACAAATTGCACACAGTTCTACAGGTGAGACCTGGTTAGTCATCTGCAAAAACAGCTTTGTCGTTTCCATATTTTATGAACAGATTTTTGCTCTGGATGGAAAACAAAAGTTGGGACTGTTTCTGTGTCCCAAACCTGCCCCTGGGCCAGGGAAAATACAGTAATTGTAATTTACATGGGGGCACCCTTAATTTGGTTGGATTCAAATTGCCTGTCTAACAGTAGCATAGGTAGATTCTCAGAGCCAAAGGACCAATCAGAACCCTTTCACCTTGCAAAGAGGAGCAAGTTGCAACAGAAATTAAATTAATTAAAAATGCACTTCAAGGTACAGGTTTCATTTCCTCACTGTTTTTAAAAAAGACTAAAGAATAAGAAATGGATTTTGCAGTCAGACCACTATTCTAAACCGGGGAGGGGAAATCTTCTACAGTGCGCTGTGGCTGCTTCTGCACCCAGATAGGTGCGCGGGAACCTCTATTCCTTCCGTGAAACATTGGCTTTCAACCTACTGCCAAGACGCTGCCTTCAGGGACCTAAAGCAGTTCCCACTATTTATTAGAACCTGTAGACTGGAAACTCCCAGTCAGGCACTTATCATTAATGAACAACTGGTACTTGGTTTGTCACATTGCATCACCTCTCTGCCTAGTGTCCCTGGACCAATAGATGTGGAGGATATTTAGGGTGCACTTGCTATGAGTGCTGGATAGGTTTGTCCCACTGAGGCAAGGAAGGGACAGTAGGGTGAGGAAACCTTGGATGACAAGAGATGTGGAACATTTAGTCAAGAGGAAGAATGAAGCTTACTTTAGGTTGAGGAAGCAAGGATCAGACAGGTCTCTACAGGATTACAAGGTAGCCAGGAAGGGACTGAAGAATGGATTTAGAAGACCTAGAAGGGAGTATGAAAAAAGCCTTGGAAGGTAGGAATAAGGAAAACACCAAGGGAGGGCAGGTGACTGAGGTGTCAGTGGGGGAGCCCTTTGGGGACAACAACCATAATTCTATTAGTTTTAAAATAGCAATGGAAAAGGATAGACCAGATATAAAAGTTGAAGTTCTAAATTGGAGGAAGGCCAATTTTGACAGTATTAGGCAAGAACTTTCAAAAGCTGATTGGGTACAGATATTCGCAGGTAAAGGGATGTCTGGAAAATGAGAAGCCTTCAGAAATGAGATAACGAGAGTCCAGAGCAAGTATATTCCTGTTAGGGTGAAAGGGAAGGCTGGGAGGTGTAGGGAATGCTGGATGACTAAAGAAATTGAAGGTTTCGTTAAGAAAAAGAAGGAAGCATTTGTCAGGTATAGACAGGATAGATCGAGTGAATCCTTAGAAGAGTATAAAGACAGTACATAGAACATAGAACATAGAAGAATACAGCGCAGTACAGGCCCTTTGGCCCTCGATGTTGCGCCGATCCAAGCCCACCTAACCTATACTAACCCACTATCCTCCATATACCTATCCAATGCCCGCTTAAATGCCCATAAAGAGGGAGAGTCCACCACTGCTACTGGCAGGGCATTCCATGAACTTACGACTCGCTGAGTGAAGAACCTACCCCTAACTTCAGTCCTATATCTACCCCCCCTTAATTTACAGCTATGCCCCCTTGTAATACCCGACTCCATACGCGGGAAAAGGTTCACACTGTCAACCCTATCTAACCCCCTAATCATCTTGTACACCTCAATCAAGTCACCCCTAAACCTTCTTTTCTCTAATGAAAACAGCCCCAAGTGTCTCAGTCTTTCCTGATACGATCTTCCTTCCATACCAGGCAACATCCTGGTAAACCTCCTCTGCACCCGTTCCAGTGCCTCCACATCCTTCCTATAGTATGGCGACCAAAACTGCACACAATATTCCAGATGCGGCCGCACCAGAGTCTTATACAACTGCATCATGACCTCAGGACTCCGGAACTCAATTCCTCTACCAATAAAAGCCAGTACGCCATATGCCTTCCTCACCGCACTATTTACCTGGGTGGCAACTTTCAGAGATCTGTGTACATGGACACCAAGATCCCTCTGCTCATCCACACTACCAAGTATCCGACCATTAGCCCAGTACCCCATCTTTTTGTTATTCTTCCCAAAGTGAATCACCTCACACTTAGCTACATTGAATTCCATTTGCCACCTTTCTGCCCAGCTCTGCAACTTCTCTATATCCTGCTATAACCTGCCACATCCTTCCTCACTGTCAACAACTCCTCCGACTTTCGTATCATCCGCAAACTTGCTCACCCAACCTTCTAACCCCTCTTCCAGGTCATTTATAAAAATGACAAACAGCAATGGTCCCAAAACAGATCCTTGCAGAACACCGCTAGTGACGGCACTCCATGAAGAAACTTTGCCATCAACTACTACCCTCTGTCTTCTTCCGTCCAGCCAATTCCTAATCCAAACCTCCAACTCACCCTCAATGCCATATCTCCGTATTTTCTGCAGTAGCCTACCATGGGGAACCTTATCAAACGCCTTACTAAAATCCATATATACCACATCTACCGCTTTCCCCTCATCAACCTCCTTCGTCACCTTTTCAAAGAATTCAATAAGGTTTGTGAGGCACGATCTGCCCTTCACAAAACCATGCTGACTATCCTTGATCACATTATTCCTATCCAGATGTGCATAAATCCTATCCCTTACAATTCTCTCTAAGACTTTGCCCACAACAGAAGTGAGACTCACCGGCCTATAGTTACTAGGGTTATCCCTACTCCCCTTTTTGAACAAGGGAACCACATTTGCTATCCTCCAGTCTTCTGGCACTACTCTTGTAGACAAAGAGGACATAAACATCAAGGCCAATGGCTCTGCAATCTCCTCCCTTGCTTCCCAGAGAATCCTAGGATAAATGCCATCAGGCCCAGGGGACTTATCTATTTTCACCTTTTCCAGGATTTCCAACACCTCTTCTCTACATACCTCAAAGCCATCCATTCTACTTATTTGTGACTCAGTATTCACATCGACGACAATGCCCTGTTCCTGAGTAAATACTGAAGAAAAGTATTCATTCAGTGTCTCCCCAATCTCTTCCGCCTCCACACGCAACTTCCCACTACTATCCTTGACTGGACCTATTCCTACCCTAGTCATTCTTTTATTCCTAACATACCTATAGAAAGCCTTAGGGTTTTCCCTAATCCTACCGACTAAGGACCTTTCATGTCCCCTCCTTGCTGCTTAAGTAGGAGTATACTTAAGAGAGAAATCAGGAGGGCAAAAAGGGAACATGAGATAGCTTTGGCAAATAGAGTTAAGGCAAATCCAAAGGGTTTTTACAAATACATGAAGGACAAAAGGGTAACGAGGGAGAGAATAGGGCCCCTCAAAGATCAGCAAGGCAGCCTTTGTGTGGAGTCATAGGAGATGAGACAAATATTAAATGAGTATTTTGCATCAGTATTTACTGTGGAAAAGGACATGGAAGATATAGAATGTAGAGAAATAGATGGTGACATCTTGAAAAATGTCCTTTTTACAGAGGAGGAAGTGCTGGTTGTCTTGAAACGCATAAAAGTGGATAAATCCCAGCACCTGGTCAGGTGTACCCTAGAACTCTGTGGGAAGTTAGGGAAGTGATTGCTGGGCCTCTTACTGAGATATTTGTACGATCGATAGTCACAGGTGAGGTGCCGGAATACTGGAGGTTGGCTAACATGGTGCCACTGGTTAAGAAAGGTGGTAAGAACAAGCCAGGGAATTATACGACTGGTGAGTCTAACGTTGGTGGTGGACAAGTTGTTGGAGGGAATCCCTGAGGGATAGGATGTACATATATTTGGAAAGGCAAGGACTGATTAGGGATAGTCAACATGGCTTTGTGCGTGGTAAATCATGTCTCACAAACTTGATTGAGTTTTCTGAAGAAGTAACAAAGAGGATTGATGAGGGCAGAGTAGTAGATGTGATCTATATGGACTTCAATAAGGCATTTGACAAGGTTCCCCATGGGAGACTGGTGAGCAAGGTTACATCTCATGGAATACAGGGAGAACTCGCCATTTGAATACAGCTGAAAAATATGTTGCTGGAAAAGCGCAGCAGGTCAGGCAGCATCCAAGGAGCAGGAGAATCGACGTTTTGGGCATGAGCCCTTCTTCAGGAATGAGGAGGGTGTGCCAAGCAGGCTCGGGCTGAAGAGCTTCAGGGCAGAGGAGATGACCTGGGGGGTGCAGTGAGAGAGGGATTCACTGAAATCCTTGTAGAGGGAGGAGGAGAGCTTCTTCAAGGAAGGCATCCTTGCAAGAGGATTCGCAGTAGGTTAAAATCAACTAGGAGAAAGTGCGGACTGCAGATGCTGGAGATCAAAGCTAAAAAATGTGTTGCTGGAAAAGCGCAGCAGGTCAGGCAGCATCCAAGAAACAGGAGAATCGACGTTTCGGGCATAATCCCTTCTTCAGGAATGAGGAAAGTGTGTCCAGCAGGCAAAGATAAAAGGTAGGGAGGAGGGACTTGGGGGAGGGGTGTTGGAATTGCGATAGGTGGAGGGAGGTCAAGGTGAGGGTGATAGGCCGGAGTGGGGTGGGGACGGAGAGGTCAGGAAGGCGGTGCTGAGTTCGAGGGATTTGACTGAGACAAGGTGGGGGGAGGGGAAATGAGGAAACTGGAGAAATCTGAGTTCATCCCTTGTGTTGGAGGGTTCCCAGGCAGAAGATGAGGTGCTCTTCCTCCAACCGTCGCTGGTGGAGTGGGAGGGGGAGTTAAAGTGTTGGGCTACGGGGTGGTTGGGTTGGTTGGTCCGGGTGTCCCAGAGGTGTTCTCTGAAACGTTCCGCAAGTAGGCGGCCTGTCTCCCCAATATAGAGGAGGCCATATCGGGTGCAGCGGATGCAATAGATGATGTATGTGGAGGTGCAGATGAATTTGTGGCAGATATGGAAGTGTCCCTTGGGGCCTTGGAGGGAAGTAAGGGGGGAGGTGTGGCGCAAGTTTTGCATTTCTTGCGGTTGCAGGGGAAGGTTCCGGGAGTGGAGGTTGGGTTGGTGGGTGGTGTGGACCTAACGAGGGAGTCACTGAGGGAGTGGTCTTTTCGGAACACTGATAGGGGAGGGGAGGGAAATGTATTCCTGATGGTGGGGTCCGTTTGGAGGTGGCGGAAATGACGGCGGATGATACGTTGTACATGGAGGTTGGTGGGGTGGTAGGTGAGGACCAGTGGGGTTCTGTCCTGGTGGCAGTTGGAGGCGCGGGGCTCAAGGGCGGAGGAGCAGGAAGTGGAAGAGATGCGATGGAGGGCATCGTCGACTACGTCTGGCGGGAAATTGCGGTCCTTGAAGAAGGAGGCCATCTGGGTTGTACGGTTTTGGAACTGGTCCTCCTGGGAGCAGATGCAGCGGAGACGAAGGAATTGGGAATATGGGATGGCATTTTTACAGGGGGCAGGGTGGGAGGGGGTGTAGTCTAGGTAGTCTAGGCCCCAAGGGACACTTCCATATCCGCCACAAATTCACCTGCACCTCCACAACATCATCTATTGCATCCGCTGCACCCCGATGTGGCCTCCTCTATATTGGGGAGACAGGCCGCCTACTTGCGGAACGTTTCAGAGAACACCTCTGGGACACCCAGACTAACCAACTCAACCACCCCGTAGCCCAACACTTTAACTCCCCTTCCCACTCCACCAAGGACATGCAGGTCCTTGGACTCCTCCATCGCCAGACCATGGCAACACGACAGTTGGAGGAAGAGCGCCTCATCTTCTGCCTGGGAACCCTCCAACCACAAGGGGTGAACTCAGATTTCTCCAGTTTCCTCATTTCCCCTCTCCCCACCTTGTCTCAGTCAAATCTCTCGAACTCAGCACCGCCTTCCTAATCTGCAATCTTCTTCCTGACCTCTGCGCCCCCACCCCACTCCAGCCTATCACCCTCACCTTGACCTCCCTCCACCTATCGCAAATCCAACACCCCTCCCCCAAGTCCCTCCTCCCTACCTTTTATCTTTGCCTGCTGGACACACTTTCCTCATTCCTGAAGAAGGGCTTGTGCCCGAAACGTCGATTCTCCTGTTCCTTGGATGCTGCCTGACCTGCTGCACTTTTCCAGCAACACATTTTCATCAGGATTTGGGAGGTCATGTTGTGGCTGTACAGGACACTGGTTAGGCCACTTTTGGAATATTGCGTGCAATTCTGGTCTCCTTCCTATCCGAAGGATGTTGTAAAATTTGAAAGGGTTCAGAAAGAACTAACAAGGATGTTGCCAAAGTTGGAGGATTTTAGCTATAGGGAGCGGTTGAATAGACGAGGGCTGTTTTCCCTGGAGCGTCGGAGGCTGAGGCTTGATCTTATAGAGGTTTATAAAATCATGAGGGGCATGAATAGGATAAATAGACAAAGTCTTTTCCCTGGGGTGGGGGAGTCCAGAACTAGAGTGCATTGGTTTAGGGTGAGATGGGAAAGGTATAAAAGAGACCTAAGGGTCAACTTTTTCATGCAGGGAGTGGTACGTGTATGGAATGAGCTGCCAGAGGAAATGGTGGAGGCTGGTACAATTACAACATTTAAAAGGCATCTGATGGGTACATGAATAGGAAGGGTTTGGAGGGATATGGGCCGGGTGCTGGCAGGTGAGACTAGTTTGGGTTGGATATCTGGTCGGCATGGACAAGTTGGACCAAAGGGTCTGTTTCCGTGCTGTACATCTCTATGACTCTATGACTCTAAGGCATTTCACACTTATTTGAGAAACAAGAGGATGGCCAGAGTGAGGTAGGGCCAATCAGGGATAGTGGACGGAACCTGTGCCTGGAGGAGGTAGGGGAGGTCCTTAACGAATACTTAGCTTCAGTATTCGCTATTGAGAGGGACCTTGATGTTTGTGAGGACAGCTGATACCCTGGACCAGATTGATGTTAGGAAGGAGGATGTGCTGGAAATTTTGAAAAGATGAGGATAGATAACTCGTCTGGGCCAGATGGGATATACCCAAGGTTACTACAAGAAGCGAGGGAAGAGATTGCTGCACCTTTAGTGATGATTTTTGTGTCCTCACTGTTCACTGGAGTAGTACCAGATGATTGGAGGTTGGCAAATGTTATTCCCTTGTTCAAGAAAGGGAATAGGGATAACCCTGGGAATTACAGACCAGGCAGTCTTATGTCGCTGGTGGGCAAATTATTGGAGAGGATTCTGAGAGATGGGACTTATGATTATTTTGAGAAACACAGCTTGAGATAGTCAGCATGGCTTTGAGAGGGGCAGGTCATGCCTCACAAGCCTTATTGAATTCTTTCAGGATGTGACAAAGCACTTGGATGAAGGTAGAGCAGTGGATGTGGTGTATATGGATTTTAGCAAGGCATTTGATAAGGTTCCCCATGTTGGGCTCATTCAGAAAGTAAGGAGGTATGGGATACAGGGAAATTTGACTGTCTGGATACAGAATTGGCTGTCCCTTCGAAGACAGAGGGTGGTAATAGATGGAAAGTATTCAGCCTGGAGCTTGGTGACCAGTGGTGTTCCACAGGGATCTGTTCTGGGACCTCTGCTCTTTGTGAATTTTATAAATGACTTGGATGAGGAAGTGAAAGGTAGTACAGTTGCTGACGACACGAAGGTTGGTGGAGTTGTGGATAGTGTGGAGGACTATTGTAGGTTGCAACGGGACCTTGACAGAATGCTTGGCTGGGCTGAGAAGTGGCAGATGGAGTTCAACTTGGAAGGTTGAATTTGAATGCAGATTACAGGATTAAGATTCTTGGCAGTGACGAGGAACAGAGGGATATTGGGGTCCACGACCATAGATTCCTCAAAGCTTCCACCCAAGTTGATAGGGTTGTCAAGAAGACGTATGGTGGGTTGGCTTTCATTAGCAGGGGGATTGAGTTTAAGAGCCGCGAGGTTATGCTGCAGCTCTCTAAAGCCTTGGTCAGACCACACTTGGAATATTGTATTCAGTTCTGGTTGTCTCATTGGAGGAAGGATGTGGAAGCTTTCAAGAGAGTGCGGAAGAGATTTACCAAGATGCTGCCTGGACTGGAGGGCATATTTTATGAATAAAGGTTGAGGGAGCTAGGGCTTTTCTCATTGGACTGAAAAAAGATGACAGGTGATTTTATAGAGTTGTATAAGATGATGAGAGGCATAGATAGAATGGATAGACAGAGACTTTTTCCTAGGGCAGGAATGTCTGTCACAAGGGGCCAGAACTTTAAGGTGATTGGAGGAAGGTTTAGGGAAGACGTCAGAGATACGTTCTTAACACAAAGAGTGGTGGAATGTATAGCCAGTGGTGGGAGTGGAATGAGATAATTAGAGACATTTACGTGACTCTTGGATAGGCACATGGATGATAGTAAAATTAGTTTGACCTTAGAGTAGGATAAATGGTCAGCGCAACATTGAGGGCCAAAAACCCTGTACTGTGCTGTACTGTTCTATGTGACTCCTGACACAGCAATGTGGTTGACTCTTAACTGTCCTCTGGTCAATAACTGGGTAATAAATGCTGGCCTAGCCAGCGATGCCCTCAGCCTGTGAATAAAGTTTTAAAAATTTAATGTAACATTGTGCCATTTTATTTGTGTGGAATGAACTTTGTTCGTTAAAATATTCAAAATTCCTCATGTGAGTATGTTCTGTGACTGACCACCATAGTTAGCAAACAACAAAAAAAATCCTTATATGACCTATCATGCTAGCTTTAATTCTGAGATTGGACATGTCCATTATTACCATCAGCTGAGATCATAACATCCAGGCTAATAGAAATTGGAATGCGAGTAGGCCATTTGGCTTTGATTTTTAAAAAATTCATTCACAGGATGAGGGCACTGCTGGCTAGGCAAGCATTTATTACCCAACTCTAATTGCCCAGAGGGCAGTTAGGAGTCAACCACATTGCTATGGGCCTAGATTCACATGTCAGCCTGACAAGATAGGGATGGCAGTTTCCTTCCCTAAAGGCAGGAGAGAACCAGTTTGGGTTTTCTTGACAATCAACATTCATAATCATCCTCGGATTCTTAATTCCAGATTTTTTATTGAATTCAAATTTCACCACCTGCAATGGTGGGAATTGGACTTGGATCCCAAGAACGGCCCTGCTATAGGAAGTATGTTGTGAAACGTGAAAGGCTTCAGAAAAGAATTACAAGAATGTTGCCAGGGTTGAAGGGTTTCAGCTGTTGGGAGTGGCTGAATAAGCTGGGGCTGTTTTCCCTGGAGCGCAGAGGCAGAGGGGCATGGGAGTCAAAAACTAGAGAGCATAATTTAAGGTGGGAGGAGAAAGATTTAAAAGGGACCTAAGGGGCAACATTTTCATGCAGAGGGTGGTCCGTGTAAGGAATGAGCTGCCAGAAGAAATGGTGGAGGTTGGTATGATTACAACATTTAAAAGGCATCTGGATGGGAATATGAATAGGATGGTTTAAGAGTGCTGTGCAGCAAATGCTGGCAATGGGACTAAGTTTATCAAGGATATCTGGCCTGCATGGATGGCTTGGACCAAAGGGTCTGTTTCCATGCTGTATATCTCTGTGACTCTCTAACATTACCTGGCTCTCTGGATTAATAGCACCAGCCCATCACCTCCCCCAAGTGAACATCCAACTCAGTAGCCTGTACCCACTTTCTCCAACTTGTCACCAACACAATGTTCTGCCAAAAGGACAAGTTCAAGATTTCAAGTTCAAGGTATCCACAAGCAAAGCACTTACGATCGATGATATCATTTGTTCCCGTGACCAAAACAATGTTCTCATTACTAAAGCAATGAACAGTGCAGACAACTGTTGGACAGACCACCGACTCATCTGTTTCTGTGACCATCCAATGCCACAAAAAGCAGCTGAAGATGAAGAAACAACATAGTAAACAGCTCAACATTAAACAGCTTCAAGAGTCAAACACACTAGTGACTTCCAACTGTGTCTTCACCAAAGTTTCGAAGAGCTCATTTTAATAGAGTGAAGAAAATCTGGAACAAACTGAAGGCAGCCATCGGCTAAAAGATCAGAAAATACTTTGAGACTGCTTTGATAAGAATGGCCAAATCATTGAAAACCTCATCGTCAAGAGGAGGAAAGCTCTCCATGCCTGGCAAAACAATATTATCAGTGAATCAAGGAGGAGATCTTGAAAAGATAGAGTTACAATGAAGAACCAATGGCAGTCTGAGAAAGCTAAGGAGCTGCAACTCCTCGCTGACAAGCACGACATTCAGGGTTTCTTTAGTGCCGCTAAGGAAATATAAGGAGCCTACACACTTTGCATCAAACAGAGAAAACAGTGCCTTCAATGGAGAAGACACTTCAAAGAATTCCTGAACAGCAATGCAATCATCATGAAGACATTGTTGGAGGAAATTGCCCAACTCCCCAAAGATGGTCTTAGACTCCTACCAGCATGATACAAATTGAAGCTGCCATTAGATATAAGTAGAATGCAAAAGCCACAGGATTAGATGGGATTCCAGTGGAATGTAAGACCCTTTCAAAGACCGGCTGTCCACAGAAAATCATCAACATCCCGTCTCCTCCACGCCAAGATGTCAACAATGATTCTCACCAATGGTAATATAACAGAATACTTTGAGGTCGGGGAGGGGTCAAGGAAGGATATCATTCTCTCTTTGTCTCTATCTTCATCCTTCATTTTTTTTTAGATTAGATTACTTACAGTGTGGAAACAGGCCCTTTGGCCCAACAAGTCCACACCGACCCTCTGAACAGCACCCCAACCAAACCCATTTCCCTTAATTTTACCCCTACACCTAACACTACGGGCAATTTAGAATGGCCAATTCACCTAACCTGCACATTGTTTGGACTGTGGGAGGAAACCGGAGCACCCAGAGGAAACCCACGCAGACACGGGGAGAATGTGCAAACTCCACACAGACAGTTGCTTGAGGCAGGAGTTGAACCCGGGTCTCTGGCGCTGTGAGGCCGCAGTGCTAACCACTATGCCACCTGCCACCGTGTAAAATTCAAGCTTCCCAATGGTGTGGACGTTATCTACAGATGGACAGAAAACGTTTCAACCTCAACTGGTTGAAATCCAAGAAGACAACAATGCTGACCTTGCTTGTGGAGCTTCAGTATGTGGATAACAACACTACCGCCATGCTCTCAGAACTAATCTTCAAGCCTCGCTCAACACCTTTGTGGAAACATACCAAAGAATCTATGCGTTTCCATGGCTTCAATCTCAAGACAACCCAAATCCTTTATTAAACTGTCCCAGGTTAAGTTCTGGTCCACCCTCCCCATTAAGATAAATGCAGAAATCCTCCCAAACATGGAACATTTCCCCAACCTCAGAAGCTTCCTCTCACCTAAGGTTAATATATATGCAGAGCTTCAAATGGCATCCAATCTGCGAGTGCCATCTTCGGATGCTTAAAGATGAAAGTCTTGGGTGACTGCGACATCTATGCAGATACTAAAATCCTTCTATGTAAGGCAGTCATCCTTCTGACTCTATGTGGCTCCGAAATTTGAACGATGCACAGATACCACCTCAAGACCTTTGAAAAGTACCTATTTCAGACAGATTCTCTGCGTCACCTGAGAGGACAGGCATACTACCATCAGTGTCCTTGTAGTAGCCAATAGCATCAAGGCTATGATCATCTGAAACCAACTCTGTTGGTCTGGCCACATGCTTAGGTTGCTTACGTTCCAAATGTCAAAGCAAATCATTTTCCCCACTCAAGGTAGACACTTAAATGAGAAGAGGACAAAGGAAGCATTTCAAAGACTCCCTGAAGGCTTCCCTCAAGATTGTACCAATGACATGGTGCAATGCACTTTTGATCAACATTTGACGTATAAGCACTTTAATTTTGCATGTCTGGAATATGTGCAAAGAAATGTTTGCAAATGAAATGCAGGTGGAGTTTGCAAGCCTATTCTTCATTTACATGTCCTAACATCCAGCAGATATGGATCCCATTCTTTCCACAATCAAAGTGACACTGACTCCACTCACCTTGGGCTTTGTTGGAGCTACTTTTCAGTCGTATTGTACATCAAGAGAACAGTAAGTGACGGCAAAGGATGCAGTTTACGGACCAGGATCCACCTGATCACCATGTACATCCCACAGAGCCTCCATGTCTCCTTTTACCTTGCACTAACCAACAGCCCATTTCCCACTGGAGCTGGCCCTACAGGACTGACTGTTGTCTAAGCTCCTAACCATGGTCAGACATATCCTTCCTGAGTGGTCTGCAAATGCATCGACAAAGTGCCATGATGGATGTGGTGGGTTGGCAACAGTTGAATGCCAATGTCTATGAATGAGGGGGGCAAGCAGTTGGTGCCTGTGGATATATGGGATGATTTTCTGAACCAACCAGAGAACAAACTGTCTTAGTCTGGGTGTTATGCAATAACAAAGGAATAATTGATCATGCAATTGAGAGAGTCCCTTGGGATGAGTGACTTAGAGATAGCATTAGATGCAAAATAAAAAATGAGGCATACAAATTGGCAAGAAAACATAATACACCTGAGGATTGGGAATAGTTTAAAATTCAGCAAAAGGAACACCAAGGGATTGATCTATGAAGGAAAAATAAAGTAGTTGTGTGAGCTTGTGGGGAACAGAAGAACTGATTGTAAAAGTTTCATAGATATGTAAAGAGAAAAGATTGGTGAAATTGTATTGGAGGCCCCCCAAATAGTCAGAGGGAAATTGAGAAGCAAATATGTTGAAAGATCTCAAGTATATGTAAGAATAATAGTGTTGTAACAGTAGGAGATCTTAATTTTCCAAACATTGTCTGTGACTACCATAATGTTAAAGGCTTGGATGGTGAGGAACTTGTTAAATATGTTCAAGAAAATTTTCTTTATCAATATGTATTTGTTCCTGCTAAAGAAGGAGCAAAACGTGATCTTCTCTTGGAAAAATAAGGCAGGGCAAGTGATTAGTTCTATTAGTTTTAAAACTGTTATGCAAAAGGTTAAGTCTTCCATTAATCGGAGCAAGGCAAATTTTAATGGTATGAGACAATAACTTTCAAAAGTTGATTCGAGTATGGTCTTATGGACAAGCGAGAGCCTTTCAAAAGTGTGATGATTCAGAGGCATTAAATCCCTGATAAAATGAAAGGTAAGGCTGGTAAGAATAGGGAATAATGGATTCATAAAGATATTGAGGTTCGAGTCAAGAATAAAAAGGAATCATATATTAGATGTAGAAAACTGGGATCAAATGAATCTCTTGAAGAGTATAAAGAGTATAGAGGCATTCTTAAGAGGGAAATTAGGAAGGCAAAGAGGGAAAATGAGGTAAGTTTTGGCAGATAAGGTTCAGAATAATTCAAAGAGATTCTACAAGTACATTGAGAGCAAAAGAACAACGAGAGAGAGAGTAGGGCCACTTAAAGATCAATGAGGTGTCTTTGTGCTGAATCTCAGGTGATGGGAAGGATATTAAATGAATATTTCACGTCAGTTTTTACAGTGGAGAAAGAAATGGAGGCTAGAGAACTCAGGGAAATAAATATTGATGTTTTGAAAACAGTTTACATTACAGAAGAGGAAGTGCTGGAGACCTAAGGTGGATAAATCTGGGACCTAATGAAGTGTGGGAGCTTAGGGAGGAAATTGCGGGGCTCCTAGTAGAAATATTTCTATCATCTATAACCATAGGTGAGATGCCAGCCAAAGGACTGGAGGGTGGCTAATGTTGTGCCTTTATTTAAGAAAGGCTGTAAGGAGAAGCCTTTGAAGTATAAACCTGTGACTCTGACTTTGGTGGTGTGTACGTTGTTAGAAGTGATTCTGAAAAATAGGATTTACATGCATTCAAGGAGTGATTAGGGAAAGTCAGCATGGTTTTGTGTGAGGGAAATAGTGTCTCACAAACTTGATGAGTTTTTTGAAGTAGTAACCAAAAAGACTGAGGAATGCAGAGCGGTGGATGTTGTTTACTTGGACTTTAGTAAAGCCTTTGATAAGGTTTCGCATGGTAGACTAATTAGTAAAGTTAGATCACATGGGCTTCAGGATGAGCTTGTCAATTCAATACAAAATTGACTTAACGGCAGGAGAAAGAGGGTAGTAATGGAGAGTTGTTTTTCGGACTGGAGACCGGTGACCAGTGGTGTGCCACAGGGATTGGTTCTGAGTCCATTTTTGTTTGTCATTTGTATAAATAATTTGGATGAGAATAGAGAAGGCATGGTTAGTACGTTTGTCAATGACACCAAAATTGGTGGCACAGTAGACAGTGAAGAAAGTTATCTAAGATTACAAAGAGATCTTGATCAGTTGGGACAATGGACTGAGGAATGGCAGATGGAGTTAATTTAGATACATACAAGGCATTGCATTTTGGTACAGTAAACAAGGATTTATACAATTAATATAGAACATAGAACATAACAGCGCAGTACAGGTCCTTCGGCCCTCGATGTTGCGGCGATCTATCATACCAACCTGAAGCCCATCTAACCTACACTATTCCATGTACATCCATATGCTTGTCAGGTTTCTAGAGATGGACTAAAGCTCACATTCCTTCCTGGCTGAGAGACTCTGATAACCCTCTGATTATCTTATATGTCCATATACACCACATCAACCGGTTTACTCTCATCTACCTGTTTGGTCATCTTCTCAAAGAACTCAATAAGGTTTGTGAGGCACGACCTACCCTTCACAAAACCATGCTGACTATCCCTAATCAAATTATTCTTTTCTAGATGATTATAAATCCGATCTCTTATAACCTTTTCCAACACTTTACCAACAACTGAAGTAAGGCTCACTGGTCTATAATTACCAGGGTTGTCTCTACTCCCCTTCTTGAACAGGGGAACCACATTTGCTATCCTCCAGTCTTCTGGCATTATTCCTGTAGACAATGGCGATTTAAAGATCAATGCCAAAGGCTCGGCAATCTCCTCCCTGGCTTCCTAGAGGATCCTAGGATAAATCCCATTTGGCCCAGAGGACTTATCTATTTTCACACTCTGCAGGATTTCTAATACCTCTTCCTTGTGAACCTCAATCCCACCTAGTCGAGTAGCCTGTATCTCAGTATTCTCCTCGTCAACATTGTCGTTTTCTAGAGTGAATACTGTAAAAAGTATTCATTTAGTGCTTCCCTTATCTCCTCTGACTCCACACACAACTTCCCACTACTATCCTTGATTGGCCCTAATCTTACTTTCGTCATTCTTTTATTCCTTAAATACCTATAGAAAGCCTTAGGGTTTACCCTGATCCAATCCGCTAACAACTTCTCATGTCTCCTCCTGGCTCTTCTGAGCACTCTCTTTAGGTCTTTCCTGGCTACCTTGTAATCCTCAAACGCCCTAACTGAGCCTTCACATCTCATCCTAACATAAGCCTTTTTCCTCTTGACCACAGATTCCACTTCCTTCGTAAACCACGGCTCCCGCGCTCCACAGCTTCCTCCCTGCCTGACAGGTACATACTTATCTAGGACACACAGAAGCTTTTCCTTGAATAAGCTCCACATTTCTAATGTGCCCATCCCCTGCAGTTTCCTTTCCCATCCGATGCTTCCTAAATCTTGCCTAATCGCATCATAATTGCCTTTCCACCAGCTGCCCAGTGGTATACACCTATCCCTTTCTATCACTAAAGTAAACATAACAGAATTGTGATCGCTATCACCAAAGTGCTCACCTACTTTCAAGTCTAACACCTGGCCGGGTTCATTACCCAGTACCAAATCTAATGTGGCTTCGCCCCTTGTTGGCCTGTCTACATACTGTGTCAGGAAGCCTTCCCGCACACACTGGACAAAAACTGACCCATCTATAGTACTCGTACTATAATGTTCCCAGTCAATATTTGGAAAGTTGAAGTCCCCCATGACAACTACCCTGTCTCTCTCAATCCTATCGAGAATCATCTTTGCTATCCTTCCCTCTACAACTCTGGAACTATTCGGAGGCCTATAGAAATGGTAGGACCCTGGGTACTGTCTTAGAACAGAGAGAATTAGGGGCTCAGGAACATAATCTTTTGAAATATGTGTGACAGGTACACAGGACAGAAGGCACTTAGCACGCTTGCTTTCAGTGCTCAGACCGAGAAGTTGAGATGTCATGTTGAGATTGTACAGAATGTTGGTGAGGCCTCTTCTGGAATAGTGTGTGCAGTTCTGGTCAACCTGTTTATAGGAAAGATATCATTAAACTGAAGAATGTCCAGAAAAGATTTACCAGGATATTGCCAGGAATGGAGAGTTTGAGTTATGAAAATAGGCAGGATAGAACATAGAGCATAGAATATTACAGCGCAGTAAAGGCCCTTCAGCCCTTAATGTTGCGTCGACCTGTGGAACCAATCTGAAGATAGGTTGGGCCTCTTTTACTGGAGCTTACCAGGTTGAGGGGTCACCCTATACAGGTTTACAAAATCATGAGGGGCAATGGAAAAGTGAATAGCAAAGGTCTCTTCCCAAAGGTGTGTGAGTTCAAAACTAGGGGGCATATTTTTAAGGTGAGAGGAGAAAGATTTATAAAGGACATGAAGAGCAATATAAAATTTTTTTGTAAGTGCATGGAATGAACTGCCAGAGGAAGTGGTGTATGCAGGTACAGTTACAATGTTTAAAATATATTTAGATAGGTACATGGATAAGAAAGGTTTAGTGGGGCCAAAAATGGGACTAGTTCAGTTCAGGAAATTTGGTCAGCATGGACAAGTTGGGCCGAAGGGTCTATTTCATACTTTATGACTATGAACTTTACCTTGAAAATACTTAAAAGATTCTGAATCTACTGCGTTTTGAGGAAGGGAATTCCAAAGAATCTCAAAGCTCAGAAAAAAAGGTCTGAGACGAGGGTCCTGAACCTAAAGAAAGCTAACTTTGATGATATGAGGCTATAATAAGCTGGCCAAGGATACTCAAGGAGTTGTTGTTGGATAGGCAATGGCAGACATTTAAAGAACACATGGATGAACTTCGACAATTGTACATCCCTGTCTGGCATAAGAATAAAACAAGGAAGGTGGCTAACCCTGGCCAAAAGGCAAATCAGGGATAGTGTTAAAGCCAAAGAGAAGGCATATAAATTGGCCAGAAAAAGCAGTAAATCTGGAGACTGGGAGAAATTTAAAATTCAGCAGAGGAAGACAAAGAATTTGATTCAGAAGGGAAAATAGAATATGAAAGCAAGTTTGCAGAAAATATAAAAACTGACTGCAAAAGCTTGTATAGATATGTGAAGAGAAGAAGACTGGTGAAGACAAATGTAGGTTCCTTACAGTTAGAGCTGAAAAATGTGTTGCTGGAAAAGCGCAGCAGATCAGGCAGCATCCAAGGAGCAGGAGAATCAACATTTCGGGCATAAGCCCTTCTTCAGGCATAAGCCTTCCTGAAGAAGGGCTTATGCCCGAAACATCGATTCTCCTGCTCCTTGGATACTGCCTGACCTGCTGCACTTTTCCAGCAACACATTTTTCAGCTCTGATCTCCAGCATCTGCAGTCCTCACTTTCTCCTTACAGTTCGAATCAGGTGAATTCATAATGGACAACAAAGAGATGGCAGATCAGATGAACAAATACTTTTGATCTGTCTTCACTAAGGAGGACACAAATAGCCTTCAGGAAATGCTTGGGGGACAGATGGTCAAACATTAAGGAGGAACTGAAGGAAATCCTTACTCGTCAGGAAATGGTATTGTGGAAATTGATGGGATTAAAACTCAATAAGAACCCACCGTTCTGATACTCTGCATCTCAGAGTATTTAAGGAAGTGGCCCTAGAAATTGCGGATGCATTGGTGATCATTTTCCAGCATTCTGTAGACTCTGGAAGAGTTTCAAAGACCTCGAGGGTAGCTAATGTAACCCACTATTTTTTACAGGAATTTTTACTTGAAAAAAAAGAATTTTTTTTAACATTTTTTTACAAAATTACAAAGTAATACAAACAAGTATAAACACCAATATAAAATTAAATAGATTAAAAAAAACCAAAACACAAAAATGGGAAAAACCCAACTAACTACTAATCTATCCTACAAACAACCAAAACATAAAATAGAATATCATACATTTCTAGCGAAAAATAACAAAATAATTAAATAACTAAGTACATGCTCAAAATGGATTTACATCAAGTCATAATAAAACCCATACTTATACGAAATTCCTCCTCCCTGGGGGACCAGCCAGAACAACTACCACAGCCAGACAAAAGCTCTGGACAGTATGGCCGAAATATCTGTGTCGATATAGTTCAAAAAGGGCTGTCATATTTTATAGAATAATTCAGTTTTTTGGTGCACCATATTTGTGAGGAAGTCAAGGGGAACATATTCCATGATTAACCTGTGCCAATTCGAAGGTCCTGGAGGGCCCTCAGCTGCCCAATTCACTAAGATATTTTTCCTTGCGCTAAAGGGGAGAATGGAAAATAGTTTCCTCCCATGCACGTCCAGGGAGGGAAAGTCTGAAAAGCCCAGGAGAGGAGACACTGGATCCAATCTAATTTCCGTGCCTAAGATTTATGTCAGGGCATTCGCTACTCTGTTCCAGTGCCTGTGGATTTTGTGACATGTCCATAGAGAGTGCCCACTTCTTTTTTGCATTTCGGACACATTGGGGATTAGATTAGATTAGATTAAATTAGATTACATTACATTACATTACATTACAGTGTGGAAACAGGCCCTTCGGCCCAACAAGTCCACACCAAGCAGCTGAAGCGCAACCCACCCATACCCCTACATTTACCCCTTACCTAACACTACGGGCAATTTAGCATGGCCAATTCACCTGACCTGCACATTGTTGGACTGTGGGAGGAAACCGGAGCACCCGGAGGAAACCCACACAGACACGGGGAGAACGTGCAAACTCCACACAGTCAGTCGCCTGAGGTGGGAATTGAACCCGGGTCTCAGGCGCTGTGAGGCAGCAGTGCTAACCACTGTGCCACCGTGCCGCCTGAATTTAAGGTAGGATGCTCCTACCTTAAATTTTGCCAGTTGTTCAGGTGCTCTATGAGCCTTGTGGAGTATCTTTAATTGAATAGCTCGAGTTCTATTGCAAATAGAGATCTTTCTGGCATTTTCCCAGATGTCCTCCCACATTTCTAAAGAGATTTCTAACCCCGATTCTTGGTTTCATGTTTTAAATAGTCGTTCCATGTCTTTCGATACCTCATTATATAATGAGTGATAAAAAGTACTGACCGAGGGTGGCCCCATCAGCCATAGCACTCTTCTTTCCCTATCGTATTTGTAGGGACTGTCCATTAATGTGGTCTTCTTCTGTACATAATCTCGTATTTGGAAATACCAAAAAAAGTCCCTGTTAGGCCGTCCAAACTTCTGGTGCAACTACTCAAAAGACATCATAACCTCCCCATCGAACAGGTCCCCAAGCAAGAGATACCTCTGGACCTCCAGGTTTTAAATATAGCATCTGTCACCCTGGCTGAAAACCTGATGCTCCCACTATAGGAGTATAAGGGGAGGTTTTCTGTAGGTTACCCTCATCTTGCCACATTATCCTCCAGACTTTAATTGTATTTAATACAATTGGGTTTTTGCAATGGTCCATAATAGCTCTAATCTTATCTAAAAATAAAAGATTGATGAGGGGACACTTTGCTTGGGAGGTCTCAATGTCTAACCAGATTGATTGTGGGTCACAAGAGACCCAATCAGCTACATAGGATAATAAAGAGCTTAATTGATACCTCCTAAAGTCTGGGAAGTCCAGTCCTCCCCTTGCCTGTAGAAGCTGCAGCTTTTCTAATTTGATAAGGGGCCGTCTATGATTCCAAATAAAGGAACCAAGCCAGCCGTGTAGCTTAAGCAACGCCAGTCTCAGCAACATCAAAGGAGCATTCTCATAGGATTTAGGAGACGAGGTAGAATATTCATTTTAAATAGGGCTTTTCTGCCAAGCCAGGATATTGGGAGATCTCCCCAGCGTTGTAGGTCCTGCCTTATTTTTTCTCGTAGGTGCACAAAATTGGCTTTACACAGCTGACCAAATACTGGGGTGATAAAAATACCTAAGTACAGAAAACCCTCCAGTGACCACCGAAAAGGAAAGCAAGATCCATCCGGTAAATTGGATACATTGGCAAGACCTCCCAACGGCATGGCCTCCGATTTCATGAAATTGATTTTATAGCCCGAGAATGTACTAAATAGATTGATCACTTGAAATAGCGGGGCACAGATATCCAAGGATCTCTTAAGAAAAGGAGGACATCATCAAGACAATTTTCTGATTCAGTATGTGGATGTACCTACTAGAGAAGGTGCTAAACTTGACCTACTCTTGGGAAATAAGGCAGGGCAGGTGACTGAGGTGTCAGTGGGGGAGCACTTTGGGGCCAGTGACCACAATTCTATTTGTTTTAAAATAGTGATGGAAAAGGATAGACTAGATTTAAAAGTTGAAGTTCTAAATTGGAGAAAGGCCAATTTTGACGGTATTAGGCAAGAACTTTCGAAAGCTGATTGGAGGCAGATGTTCGCAGATAAAGGGACGGCTGGAAAATGGGAAGCCTTCAGAAATGAGATAATGAGAATCCAAAGAAAGTATATTCCTGTCAGGGTGAAAGGGAAGGCTGGTAACTATAGGGAATGCTGGATGACTAAAGAAATTGAGGGTTTGGTTAAGAAAAAGAAGGAAGCATATGTCAGGTATAGACAGGATAAATCGAGTGAATCCTTAGAAGAGTATAAAGAAAGTAGGATTATACTTGAGGGAAATCAGGAGGGCAAAACGGGGACATGAAATAGCTTTGGCAAATAGAATTAAGGAGAATCCAAAGGGTTTTTACATTTATATTAAGGACAAAAGGGTAACTAGGGAGAGAATAGGGCCCCTCAAAGATCAGCAAGGTGGCCTTTGTGTGGAGCCACAGAAAATGGGGGAAGATACTAAATGAATATTTTGCATCAGAATTTACTGTGTAAAAGGATATGGTAGATATAGACTGTAGGGAAATAGATGGTGACATCTTGCAAAATGTCCAGATTACAGAGGAGGAATGCTGGATGTTTTGAAACGGTTAAAGGTGGATAAATCCCCAGGACCTGATCAGGTGTACCCGAGAACTCTGTGGGAAGCTAGGGAAGTGATTGCTGGGCCTCTTGCTGAGATATTTGTATCATCAATAGTCACAGGTGAGGTGCCGGAAGACTGGAGGTTGGCAAACGTGGTGCCACTGTTTAAGAAGAGTGGTAAAGACAAGCCAGGGAACTATAGACCGGTGAGCCTGACCTCAGTGGGGCATAAGTTGTTGGAGGGAATCCTGAGGGACAGGATGTACATGTATTTGGAAAGGCAAGGACTGATTGGGATAGTCAACATGGCTTTGTGCATGGGAAATCAAGTCTCACAAACTTGATTGAGTTTTTTGAAGAAGTAACAAAGAGGATTGATGAGGGCAGAGCAGTAGATGTGATCTATATGGACTTCAGTAAGGCATTCGACAAGGTTCCCCATGGGAGACTGGTTAGCAAGGTTACAGGGAGAACTAGCCATTTGGATACAGAACTGGCTCAAAGGTAGAAGACAGAGGGTGGTGGTGGAGGGTTGTTTTTCAGACTGGAGGCCTGTGACCAGTGGAGTGCCACAAGGATCGGTGCTGGTCCACTACTTTTTGTCATTTACATAAATGATTTGGATGCGAGCATAAGAGGTACAGTTAGTAAGTTTGCAGATGACACCAAAATTGGAGGTGTAGTGGATAGCGAAGAGGGTTACCTCAGATTACAACAGGATCTCGACCAGATGGGCCAATGGGCTGAGAAGTGGCAGATGGAGTTTAATTCAGATAAATGCGAGGTGCTGCATTTTGGGAAAGCAAATCTTAGCAGGACTTATACACTTAATGGTAAGGTCCTAGGGAGTGTTGCTGAACAAAGAGACCTTGGAGTGCAGTTTCATAGCTCCTTGAAAGTGGAGTCGCAGGTAGATAGGATAGTGAAGAAGGCGTTTGGTATGCTTTCCTTTATTGGTCAGAGTATTGAGTACAGGAGTTGGGAGGTCATGTTGTGGCTATACAGGACATTGGTTAGGTCACTGTTGGAATATTGCGTTCAATTCTGGTCTCCTTCCTATCGGAAAGATGTTGTGAAACTTGAAAGGGTTCAGAAAAGATTTACAAGGATGTTGCCAGGGTTGAAGGATTTGAGCTATAGGAAGAGGCTGAACAGGCTGGGGCTGTTTTCCCTGGAGCGTCGGAGGCTGAGGGATGACCTTATAGAGATTTACAAAATGATGAGGGGCATGGATAGAATAAATAGACAAAGTCTTTTCCCTGGGGTTGGGGATTCCAGAAGTAGAGGGCATAGGTGTGGGGTGAGAGAGGAAAGATATAAAAGTGACCTCAGGGGCAACGTTTTCAAACAGAGGGTGGTACGTGTATGGAATGAGCTGCCAGAGGAAGTGGTGGAGGCTGGTACAATTACATCATTTAAAAGGCATGGGTATATGAATAGGAAGGGTTTGGAGGGATGTGGGCCAGGTGTTGGCAGGTGGGACTAGATCGGTTGGGATGTCTGGTTGGCATGGACAGGTTGGACCGAAGGGTCTGTTTCAATGCTGTACATCTCTATGATTCTATCTGCATACAGAGTGATTTTATGTTTACCTGAACCAACCCTCGGAGCTGCTATGTTAGGGTCAGTTCGTATAGCTTCCGCTAGTGGTTCGATTACTAGCGTGAATAGTAATGGTGAGAGAGGACATCCCTGATGACAGCCCCCATCAACATTGAAGCTATCCGAACCTAAACCATTGGTGATCATAGATGCTTTGGGGTCGTTGTATAATATTGAGCCCTATTTAGAAGATACCTCTCCGACACTGAACCTTTCCAGTGTGTAAAAAAGATATGACCATTCTACCCGATCAAATGCCTTCTCTGCATCCAAGGAGACAACTAGCCCTGGTATTCTTCCCTGTTGACAGGCTTGTATCATACTTAAGACCCTTCTAATATTGTTAGTTGATCTATGGCCCTTCATAAACCCCATCTGGTCCTCTTTTATGATATATAGTAAGGCCCTCTCCAATCTTAATGCTAACATTTTAGAAAGGATTTTAAAATCCACATTTAGCAAGGATATTGGTCTATATGATGAGCAGTCTTCTCGGCCTTTCCTTTTTTAAGAACGAGAGAAATATTTGCTTCTCTCAATGAAGGCAGAAGGCAGCCCTGGCTATGTGAGTAATTATACATGTCCAGAAGTGGATCAGCCAGTTCCCCTAAAGATTCTTTTTAAAACTCAACCTGGAATCCATCTGGTCCAGGTGCTTTGCCACTCTGAAGCTGTCTAATTGCATCGAGTACTTCCTGGGTTGTCAGGGGAGCATTCAGGATCGACACCTGCTCCGAGGTTAAGTCTGGAAAGGCCAAGTTTTTAAAGAAGGACTCCATCTTCTTAGTTCTATCCTCACAGTCTGCGATTTATACAGCTCAAAATAGAACTTTCTACAGGCTGTGTTGATCCTTTTACGATCACAAGTCAGAGTACTAGCACTTTCTCTAACTGACGTAATAGCTTGAGGAGCCAATTTTTTCCTAGCAAGATATGCTAGGTATCTGCCAGGCTTGTCGCCATATTCATATAATCTTTGCTTTGCAAATAATATTTCCCTCTTTGTTGTTTGGGTAAGTGCAGTGTTCAAGGCTGTCCTAAGGGCTGTGATCCTTTGTAGCTGAGTAATAGAGGGCCTATCAACATACGCTGTCTCAGCTGCCTTCAAGCGAGCCTCGAGCAGGTGCTGTTGCTCTCCCTTTTGTTTTTTCTGGGTCACAGAATATGAGATGACCAAACCTCGTGCATAAGCCTTAATGGTCTCCCACACCATCGACGAGTTACTGGCCATACCTGAATTAATTTCCAAAAAGGTTCTGAATTCCTGAGAAAAATATTTTATAAATTTGCTATCCTTCATTAAAAAGGAATCCATACACCAATGTGGGGGGCCTGTCCCATCGTCCCTAGTTTTGACTTCCGTATATACTGCAGCATGATCAGAAATTGCTATATTACCTATTTTGCAGGACAATATGGAATTCAAAAGGGTCAAGGGAGCAAAGAACATATTAATTCTAGTATGGCACTTGTGTGGGTTAGAGTAGAAAGTAAAGTCTCTACCCTGAGGATGAAGACACCTCCACACATCTACTAGCCCTAGCTCCTTATTCAGATCTGTCAATTGTCTAGATCTAAGAGATATACCCATAGTACTCTTAAGTATCCTATCTGTCTCTGAGTCCATAATACAGTTAAAATCTCCTCCTATAATTATATGGCAGGCTCCAAAAGCCATCAACTTGGAGAATGTATCCATTACAAATTTGAAGAGGTGTGCCAGGGGGCAATAAAGATTCAAAATTCCATCCTCCTCTCCATATATAACGGCCCTCTCCATATAGAATGGGATAGACAAATTCAAGTGTTCTATGAAACCAAAGTTAAAAGTGAGTGACCCCCCCCAACACCTAGGTGCGTTTAGCAAGCATAATACAAAATATAAATATATAAATATGGGTGGCATGGTGGCACAGTGGTTAGCCCTGCTGCCTCACAGCGCCAGAGACCCGGGTTCAATTCCTGCCTCAGGCGACTGACTGTGTGGAGTTTGCACGTTCTCCCCGTGTCTGCGTGGGTTTCCTCTGGGTGCTCCGGTTGCCTCCCACAGTCCAAAGATGTGCAGGTCAGGTGAATTGGCCATGCTAAATTGCCCATCGTGTTAGGTAAGGGGTAAATGTAGGGGTATGGGTGGTTTGCGCTTCGGTGGGTCGGTGTGGACTTGTTGGGCCAAAGGGCCTGTTTCCACACTGTAAAGTAATCTAATCTAAAACTACAAAGTTACAATCCCAGCAAGTATTAGATAACTAAGTAAAATGTTAGAAGAAGAGGACCCTGCTTTAAAAGAGGGTAGAACAAAACAAAACCTCCACTCACACAAATCGAATAAGCCACACGACCTGTTAAAAAAATTAAATAGAGAGCAACAAATAAGCCCCCTTCCCCACCCCCCGGAAAAGGTAATGGGGAAAAAAAAAGATGAAGGAGAAAAGGGAAACCAGGGCCGGGGGGGGGCAAAATAAAATTGTTATCCATATGGTTTAAGTCCCATAGTCTAATTAAGAGAGTCCAAGAATTCTTTAGCCTTTTCCAGTGATCCAAAGTTATATACAGATCCTTCGTGGCTGAAGCGCAGCGTTGCCGGGTAATGCATAGAGTATTGGATATTTAGGTCTCTTAGACACTTCTTCACCTCATCGAATGCCCTCCTCTTGCAGATCACGGCTGGAGAAAAGTCCTGGAATAACATTATCCTGGAACCCTTGTACATCATGGCCTGGGGATCCTTCCGCAGAACTCTGGAGGCTTCCAGGAGCATCTGCTTCGCTCTATAACATTGGAGCCGGAATAGAACTGGGCGAGGGTGCTGGTCCAACCCGGGCCTGCATACAGCAACCCGGTGGGTTCACTCCACCCGCACCTGGCCTGGTCCCGACTCCAACTTTAATATTTGTGTGAGCCATTGCTCCAGAAAGTCTACAAACTGGCCCTTCTCTTCCCATTCGGGAAGGCCCAGCAACCGAATATTTTTCAGACGGCCCCGATTGTCGAGGTTGTCAATGCGCTCCTCCAAGGTCTGGATTCACTGCTCGAGAGCCCGGACCCGAACCATGGATGACTCGGCAGCAGTCTCCGAGGCCGCGGCCCTTTGCTCCACCCCTCCAACACGCTGTTCAAGTTTTTCGATTTCTTGCTCATGCTTCTGAAGAATGACCGAGAACGACTCCCATCTGGACCTGGATTCCTCGATAAAGGCGTCGATCTTCTCCTGAAGCTCGTTGATCTCGGAGATCAGGCTTGCCTCCGCAGGTAAGTCCCCTGAAGCGGCCGCGGATGTCTCTGCTGCTGTGGGAGGGTGGGGAGAGGGGGGTCCCTGCTTTTGCGAACTACGGGAACTTTTGCCCTTAGTCATTTTAAAAACAACACCAAACTGTCCAAGTTTGATGTAAAATGACTAACTACGCTGAGCAAAAGCTATTTCAAATGATTTAAAGGTGAGGTGAAGGTGGGTGCTCCACTTTGCCAGAGTCTTAGGCAGAGCACTACAGACTCAGACTTGCTGGGTCACCACCATCGTCAATCTCCCGTAACCCCACTTTTTAAAGAAGGAGGAAGAGAGAGAACAGAGAATTATAGGCCTGTTAAGCTGACATCATTGGTGGACCCCTATACCATAGCGCTTATTTTCTGCAATAATGTATGATGCGCCTTCTGGAAATCTAAGTATAATACATCCACTGATTCCTCTTTATATATATCTCAAGTTACTTCTTCAAAGAGCTCAAATAAATTAAACATGATTGAAAAATGCATTGCCTTATTTCTCACCTGCCCTTGTTGCTTCCGTTCCAACACTCATTCTGCTCTGTCACACTTGCTGAACTGTTATCACTGCACAGACTATGTGGAAGGGTTGACCAAAACTTCTTTGCCTTCTTAAGTTTTTCTTTTACATCCGTCACCTAAGTTGTAAATAAGTTCCCGTTTAAAATAAGATTCATCATTAGGAATTCAGGTTTTAGAACATAGAACATTGAACATTACAGTGCACTACAGGCCCTTTAGCCCTCAATGTTGCGCCACCCTGTGAAACAAATTTGAAGTCAATTCACTATTCCACTCTCATCCATATGCCTATCCAATGACCATTTAAATGCCCATAAGTTGGCAAGTCTACAACTGTTGCAGGCAGTGCATTCCACACCCCTACTACTCTCTGAGTAAAGAAATTACCTCTGGCATCTGTCCTATATCTATCACCCCTCAATTTGAAACTATGCCTCCTCATTTCCATCACCATCCTAGGAAAAAAGGCTCTCGCTCTCCACTCGATCTAACCCTCTGATTAGCTTGTATGTCTCAATTAAGTCATCTCTCAAAATCGCTTCTCTGTAATGAAAACAACCTCAAGCCCCTCAACCTTTCCTCCTAAGACTTTCCCTCCATACCAGGCAACATCCTAGTAAATCTCCTCTGAACCCTTTACAAAGCTTCCACATCCTTCCTGCAATGCGATGACTAGAACTGTACGCAATACTCCAAGTGCGGCTGCACCAGTTTTGTACAGCTGCAGCATGACCTCATGGTTCCGAAACTTGATCCCTCGACTAATATAAGCTAACACACCGTATGCCTTCTTAACAGCTCTATCAACCTGAGTGGCAACTTTCAGAGATCTATGTACATGGACATCAAGATCTCTCTGCTCATCTACACTACCAAAGTCTTACGATTCACCCAGTACTCTGCATTCCTGTTACTCCTCCCAAAGTGAATCATATCCACATTAAATGCTATTTGCCACCTCTCAGCCCAGCTCTGCAGCTTTTCTATGTCCTTCTGTAACCTACAACATCCTTCAGTATTATCCATAACTGTACCGAAACTTAGTGTTGACCGCAAATTTACTAACCCATCCTTCTACGCCCTCATCCAGGTCGTTTATAAAAATGATAAACAACAGCGGCCCCAAAATAGATCTTTGCGGTACACCACTAGTAATTGAGCATCAGGATGAACGTTTCCCATCCACCACCCCCCCGTCTTCTTTTACAAGCCAATTTCTGATCCAAACTGCTAAATTGCCCTCCATCCCATGCCTCCATATTTTGTGCAATAGCCTACCGTGGGGAACCTTATCAAATGCCTAACTTAAATCCATAAACACCACACCAACCACTTTACCCTCATTCACCTGTTTGATCACTTTCTCAAAGGACTCAATAACATTTATAAAACATAGAACATTACAGCGCAGTAAAGGCCCTTCAGCCCTCGATGTTGCGCCAACCTGTCATACCAATCTGAACCCCATCTAACCTACACTATTCCATGTACGTCCATATGCTTGTCCAATGACGACTTAAATGTATTTAAAGTTGGCGAATCTACTACCGTTACAGGAAAAGCATTCCATACCCTTACTACTCTCTGAGTAAAGAAACTACATTCTGACATCTGTTCTATATCTATCATCCCTCAATTTAAAGCTATGCCCGCTCGTGCTCGCTGTCACCATTCTTGGAAAAAGGCTCTCCCTGTCCACCCTATCTAACCCTCTGATTAACTTATATGTCTCTATTAAGTCACCTCTCAACCTTCTTCTCTCCAACAAAAACAGCCTCAAGTCCCTCACCCTTTCCTCGTAAGACCTCCCCTCCATACCAGGCAACATCCTAGTAAATCTCCTCTGCACCCTTTCCAAAGCTTCCATATCCTTTTTATAATGCGGTGACCAGAACTGTACACAATACTTTAAGTGTGGCTGCACCAGACCTTTGTACAGCTGCAGCATAACCTCATGGTTCCGGAACTCGATCCCTCTATTAATAAAAGCTAAAACACTATATGCCTTCTTAACAACCCTGTCAACCTGGGTGGCAACTTTCAAGGATCTGTGTACATGGACACCGAGATCTCTCTGCTTATCTACACTACCAAGAATCTTACCATTAGCCCAGTACTTTGCATTCTGGTTACTCCAACCAAAGTGAATCACCTCACACTTGTCCACATTAAACTCCATTTGCCACCTCTCAGCCCATCTCTGCAGCTTATCTATGTCTCTCTGTAACCTACAAAATCCTTGGTCACTATCCACAACTCCACCGACCTTCGTGTCATCTGCAAATTTATTAACTCAGCCTTCTACGCCCTCATTCAGGTCGTTTATAAAAATGACCAACAGCACTTGTCCCAACACCGACCCTTGCGGTACACCACTGGTAACTGGACTCCAGGATGAACATTTCTCATCACCACCACCCTTTGTCTTCTTTCAGCAAGCCAATTACTGATCCAAACTGCTATATCTCCCACAATCCCATTCCTCCGCATTTTGTACAATAGCCTACTGTGGGGAACCTTATCGAATGCCTTGCTGAAATCCATATACACCACATCAATCGGTTTACTCTCATCTACCTGTGTGGTCACCTTCTCAAAGAACTCAATAAGGTTTGTGAGGCACGGTCTATCCTTCACAAAACCGTGCTGACTATTTGATCCCTAATCAAATTATTCTTTTCTAGATGATTATAAATCCTATCTCTTATAATCTTTTGCAACACTTTACCCACAACTGAAGTGAGGCTCACTGGTCTATAATTACCAGGGACAAACCCGTTTAATAAAATGGAGCAAACACAGTTTCATAGATGCAAGGTCTTCATGGTCTTAGCGCTTGTGCTTCATGAATTATCAACTCTGAGCACTTTACCAAGTTTAAGAATATCAACAGCAATAAATATAATTACATGCTGTGACAATGCTGCTCTCTGACACGGTTATGTTGTCCTTGTTTTTCTTTAAGAGGGGTCATAAGGGCAGAGGTTCTGATATGTCTGGAAATATGTACTTTAGAAGACTTTAAAGTTTTTTTTTGAAAATATTTGTACAATGAAAGGGGAGTGGCCCATTCTCCCAGCTCAGGGTTTGTTCTGGCTTGGTTTTAGCTGGGAACCCAGAGAAGGTACTGGGCCCAAAGTAAAAGATCCATGCTGATCCTCTCTCTCTCTATCTCTCTCTGACATCTCTCCTGTAAGAACCTGTGTTTGATTTTACCTTTTCTTGCCAAGGTGGGGTTTTGGGAATGTTGCAAGTATTTGGACAGCATCATTAAGTTGCAATAGAGTCGACTGGGTTTTCAGGTAGGTTAAGTTCTAAACTCAGTTTTCTTTTGTCCCTGTTTCATTCAATAGTCTGTAAATAAATTCTGTTTTGTTTAAAACTGAGTGGTTGGGCCAGCTGCATCATAGAGTCATAGAGATGTACAGCACGGAAACAGACCCTTCGGTCCAACCTGTCCACACTCCTGGAATATCCACCTTACACCTGCTTAAAACAACTGGAAAAATTAGGGTCTGGGCTACCTTCTTGAAATGTTTTGAGGGGGTCTAGCATGGTCGATAACAATGCCCAAATGGATGATATGGTGAATCTCTCTCTCTCTGTTCCGGATCAGTAAGTTACACCCTCTTGGTCATAAATATGGGTGACTAATTAGTAATGAAGAATTTAGCTAATAGTTTATATTTCTGATGTATATTTTTTGGAGGTAAGTGGAGGAGATAAATATTCTTCTGCTGGTTGAGGTGAAGGATATCACCACTGGGAAACAGAATATTCTGATTGATTGGCACATCAATTATAATATGAGCACTCCTTCTGTATCTCTCTCAGACAAATGAAAAACACTAGATGCTGGAATAAAAACAGAAAATGCAGATATGCAGCAGATCTAGCAGAATCTATGGAAAGAGGAACAGTGTTAATGTTTTGAATCGGATGTGATTCTTTGTTCAGAAAAAAATTCTATTCTGTATTCCAAAGTTCATGTGCTACATATATAATTTACACATTATTAACAAACACTAACTCTTGAAGAACATCGATGTCTGTCATCCTCCAGTCTGAAAAACACCATTTACCATGACTCACATTTATATTCTTAAACCAAACTTTATCCAAGTTGAAAACTGAAAGAACTATGGATACTGGAAATCAGAAGCAAAAACAGAAATTGCTGGAAAAGCTCAGCAGATCTGGCAGCATCTGTGGAGAGAAATCAGAGTTAATGTTTTAGGTCCAGTGACCCTTCCTCAGAATCCAGAACTCAATTGGTAAGTTGACACAGGCACTCCTGTTTCATGAGCCTCAATTTTGTAAACCAGCCTTTGTGGTACTCCATCAAATACCATCTTAAAAATTCATATATACAACACCAATGCATTTCCTTTATCAATCTTCTAGTCAATTACAATCAGCCTTTTAGAAATCCATGCTGGTTCTTCTGAATTATGAATCACATAACCAATCACTAAGTGCCTGTTAATATTTTTCCTTGATTATATTTTCTAAAACCTCACACATCTGATATTAAACTGCTCAGCCTGTTATCAAGCCTTATATCCTTTCTTAAACAAGGACAACAAATTTACAACTGTCCAACTTTCTGTCACTATCTCCATATTTAAGAAACATTGGAAGATTAAGAGTTGTCTCCATGCTGAAAGCTTTTTTTTAAGATTTGTTCATTAGATCTGGGTATCACTAGTTAGGCTAGCATTTATTGTCCATATGTAATAGTGGAGAAAGTGCAGATGCTGGAGATCTCAGCTGAAAATGTGTTGCTGGAAAAGCGCAGCAGGTCGGGCAGCATCCAAGGAGCAGGAGAATCGACGTTTCAGGCATGAACCCTTCTTCAGGAACTCATGGCCGAAGAAGGGCTCATGCCCGAAACGTCGATGCTCCTGCATTCCTGAAGAAGTGCTCATGACCGAAACGTCGACTCTCCTGCTCCTTGGATGCTGCCTGACCTGCTGCGCTTTTCCAGCAACACATTTTCAGCATATATAATAGTGGTCAGATATCTTCTTGAACTGTTGTAATCTGTGTTGTGGGAACACTCACAGTACCGTTAAGGAATGGAGTTCTATGATTTTGACCCAGTGATAGTGAAGGAATGGTAATACAGTTTTGAATCAGGGATGGAATGCAACTCAGAGAGGCTTTCAGGTGGCAATGGTCCCATGCATTTGCTGCCATTGTGCTTCCTGAATCAATAAAGATTCCCTGCATTACAGTTAGTGTCAGGGTTAAACTGGGACGTCAGCCAACTGGACCAGGTGAGTTATCCACTTTAAGCATAGCCAACTTCAGTACATTTGTCTACCAATTTTCACCTGCTTATTATCTCTATCTTTTTGTTTATGCTGATATTGACAGAATATTCTTACTTGTAAATATCAATGAAAGTATTCGGGCCTTGACTTGTTCCTCTAAACATATTATGGGTGACTTTAATCTTCAAATAGATTTAGAAAATCAAACTGGCATAAATAGCCACAGAGAAGAATTTATAGAGTGTATTCAGCACAGTTTTCACAAACAATATGCTTTGGATCCAACCAGTAATCAGGCTATTTTGAATCTGGTAATGCATAATGAGGCTGGTTTAATAAATAGTCTCAAGTTCCCCTAGGGAACAATGGCCATAACATGGTAGAATTTAGCATTCTGTCTGAGAGTGAGAAACTTGGGTCTGAGACAACTGTGCTATACTTAAATAAGCGTAATTATGTAATGATAAAGGCAGAGTTGGCTGAAGTGGACTGGGAAAGAAGTTCATTAGAAAAGATGGTTGAGGAACAACAACAGACATTTAAGAAATAGTTCACTACTTACAGCAAAGTTTTATCCCAGTGATGAAGAAGGGTTTTATGGAAGGGACAAACTGACCAAGATTAACAAAGGAAGCTCAAGGTAATATCAAATTAAAAGAAAAATAAGTACATCAAAGACTAGTGACAAATCAAACAATTGGAAATTTTTGAAAAACCAATAAAAACAATCAAAAATAATAGAGGGGGAAAAAGCTTTAAACACAGAACATAGAACAATACAGCGCAGAACAGGCCCTTTGGTCCTCAATATTGTGCCGACCTGTGAACTAATCTAAGCCCATCCCCCTACACTATCCCATCATCATCCATGTGCTTATCTAAGCATTGGTTAAATCTCCCTAATGTGGCTGAGTTAACTACATTGGCAGGCAGGGCATTCCACGTCCTTACCACTCTCTGAGTAAAGAACCTGCCTGTGACACCTGTCTTAAATCTATCACCCCTCAATTTGTAATTATTCCCCCTCGTACAAGCTGGTGTCATCATCCTAGGGAAAAGACTTTCACTGTCTACCCTATCTAATCCTCTGATCATCTTGCATGTCTCTATCAAATCCCCTTTTAGCCTTCTTCTCTCCAAAGAGTACAGACCCAAGTCTTTTAGCCTTTCCTCACAAGACCTTCCCTCCAGACCAGGCAACATCCTCATAAATCTCCTCTGCACCTTTTCCAATGCTTCCACATCAATCCTGTAATGGGGTGACCAGAACTGTACATGATATTCCAAGTGCGGCCACACTAACATTTTGTATAGTTGCAGCATGACATTAGGGTTCCGGAACTCAATCCCTCTATTAATAAAACCTAACACACCGTATGCCTTCTTAACAGCACTATCAACCTGGGTGGCAACTTTCGGGGATCTATGTATATGGACTTCATGATCCCTCTGCACATCCACACTACCAAGAATCTTTCCATTGACTCAGTCTTCTGCCTTCCTGTTATTTTTCCCAAAGTGAATCATCTCACATTTATCTGCATCGAACTCCATTTGCCACCTCTCAGCCCAATTTTACAGTTTATCCAGGTCTCCCTGCAACCTGCAACATTCTTCCACACTGTCCACTACTCCACTGGCTTTAGTGTCATCTGCAAACTTACTAACCCATCCACCTATGCCTGTGTCTAAGTCATTTATAAAATTAACAAACAAAAGTGGTCCCAACACAGATCCTTGTGGCACACCACTAGTAACTGGATTCCAGGCTGAATATTTTCCATCAACCACCACTCGCTGCCTTCTTACAGAAAGCCAGTTTCTAATCCAAACTGCTAAATCATCTCAATCTCATGCCTCTGCATTTTCTCCAACAGCCTACCATGTGGAACCTTATCAAAGGCTTTACTGACATCTATGTATACCATGTCAACTGCCTACCCTCTTCCACATGCTTGGTCACCTTCTCAAAAAACTCAGGTTTGTGAGACACGACCTGCCCTTGACAAAACTATGTTGACAATCTCCAATCAAATTGTTGCTTGCTAGATGATTATAAATCCTATCTCTCATAATCTTTTCCAAAACTTTTCATCGAATAGACATAAGGCTCAATGGTCTATAATTATCTGGGTCATCTCTACTGCCCTTCTGGAACAGGGCACAACATTTGAATCCTCCAGTCCTCTGGTTTTAAACCTGTAGATAATGATAACTCAAAGATCAAAGTCAAACGCTTCAATACCTCCTCCCGAGCTTCCCAGAGAATCCTCGAATAAATCCTATCCAGCCCAGGTGACTTGTCTATTTTCACTCCTTCTAGAATTGATAACACCTCTTCCTTACAAACCTCAATCCTTTCTAGTCTAATATCTTGTACCTTATTCTTCTTCTCTACAATATCCTACTTTTCCTGAGTGAAAGCAGTTGAGAAATATTTGTTTAGCACCTCTCCGATTTCCACAGGGTCCACACACAACTTCCCACTTCTGTCTTTGACTGGCCATATTCCTACGCTCGTCATCCTTTTATTCCTCACATACCTATAGCAAGCTTTACGGTTCTCCTTTATTCTACCTGCTAAAGAATGCTCATGACCTCTCTTTGCTCTTCTTAACTGTGAGGGTAAATTAGCAAATAATATAACAAAAGGACAGTAAGAGCAACTTTAAATACATGAATAGAATGAGGAAATGGCAGAAAAGTTGGATAATAACTTAGCATTCCAAAAATATTAAACAATCAAAGTGCTAAAGTTGAGGAAGCAATAAATACAATTACTATCATTCGAGAAAAACTACTAGGGAAACTAATTAATTACCTAAAGAATGATATGCCCCTATGATTTTAAAAGAAGTAGCTACAAAGATAGTGAATGCCATGGTAATAATCTTCTATGGATGTTGAAAGTCTGGAAACGTCCTAGACAACTGGAAAACTGCCAATGTTACACACTGAATTAGGTGTGGAAGAGAAGGAGACAAAGAAAAGATAATTGTAGGTCAGTTGACTCAACATCTATTATTGGGAAAATGTTAAAAGTCTAATATAAAAAATGTAATGACAAAGCATTTAGAAATAGATCATATAATCAAACAGTCAGTATGACTTCATGAAGGGAAATTTATGACAAATTTATTGCAACTCTTTGAGAAAGTAACAAGCATGATAGATATAAGTGAACCAGCAGATGTAATACATTTGAATTTCCAGAAGGTGTTTAATAAGATACTTCACAAAAGCCAACTTTATAAGAATTAAAATTAGAATCCCTACAGTGTAGAAACAGGCCCTTCAGCCCAACAAGTTCACACAGATCCTCTGAACAGTAACCCACTCGGAGTCATTTCCCTCTGACCAATGCATCTAACACTATGGGAATTTAGCATCACCAATCCACCTGACCTGCACATCTTTGGATTGTCGGAGGAAACCAGAGCACCCAGAGGAAACCCACGCAGACACGGGGCGAATAGAACATAGAACATAGAACAATACAGCGCAGAACAGGCCCTTTGGCCCTCAATGTTGCGCTGATCTGTGAACTATCCTCAGCTCATCCACCTACACTATCCCATCATCATCCATGTGCTTATCCAAGGATTGTTTAAATCTCCCTAATGTGGTTGAGTTGACTACATTAGCAGGCAGGGCATTCCACGTCCTTACCACTCTCTGAGTAAAGAACCTGCCTCTGACATCTGTCTTAAATCTATCACCCCTCAATTTGTAGTTATGCCCCCACGTACAAGCTGACGTCATCATCCTAGGAAAAAAGGAACTGAGTGGGAGCGGGGAGAGCGAGGAGCTGAGTGGGAGCTGGGAGAGTGAGGAACTGAGTGGGAGCGGGGAGAGCGAGGAGCGGAGTGGGAGTGGGGAGAGTGAGAAACTGAGTGGGAATGGGGAGAGTGAGGAACTGAGTGGGAGCGGGGAGAGCGAGGAGTTGAGTGGGAGCGGGGGGAGTGAGGAGCTGAGTGGGAATGGGGAGAGTGAGGAGCTGAGTGGGAATGGGGAGAGTGAGGAACTGAGTGGGAGCAGGGGGAGTGAGGAGCTGAGTGGGAGAGGGGAGAATGAGGAGCTGAGTGGGAATGGGGAGAGCGAGGAGCTGAGTGGGAGCGGGGGGAGTGAGGAACTGAGTGGGAAAGGGGAGAGCGAGGAGCTGAGTGGGAGCGGGGGGAGTGAGGAACTGAGTGGGAAAGGGGAGAGCGAGGAGCTGAGTGGGAGCGGGGGGAGTGAGGAACTGAGTGGGAATGGGGAGAGTGAGGAGCTGAGTGGGAGTGGGGAGAGCGAGGAGCGGAGTGGGAGCGGGGAGAGTGAGGAGCGGAGTGGGAGCGGGGAGAGCGGAAGCGGGGAGAGTGAGGAGCTGAGTGGGAGTGGGGAGAGCGAGGAGCAGAGTGGGAGTGGGGAGAGCGAGGAGCAGAGTGGGAGTGGGGAGAGCGAGGAGCAGAGTGGGAGTGGGGAGAGCGAGGAGCAGAGTGGGAGCAGTCGAATTGAGCTCTGGGAAGTTGAGTGAACCGATATATTTGGGCAGCAGCTGAACCCGAGGCACGACAAGTGTAGTGTCTCCCACCTGCCCCACTCCGCTAACCAAAAATAAAGGACTCGATAATGTGTTGATAAGGTAAGGGTTTTTCTTTTTCTTTTTGTTTTAATCGTGTGATTGGTAAAAACATTTCTTTTTAATTTATCTAAGTTAAGACTAAGTTAAGCTTAAGATTAAAAATGGTAGGAGATCTCAGACCCATGATATGATCCTCTTGCTCAATGTGGGAGTTCAGGGACACAGCTGATGTCTCTGACTCCTTCACATGCAGGAAGTGTATCCAGCTGCAGCTCTTGTTAAACGGCATGACGGCTCTGGATCTGCGGATGGACTCACTTTGGAGCATACGTGATGCTGAGGGGGTTTGGTAAGCACTTTTAGTGAATTGGTCACACCACAGATTAGAATTACTGAGGGAGAAAGGGAATGGGTGACCAAAACACAGAGAAAGAATAGGAAGGCAGTGCAGGTGTCTCCTGTGGTCATCTCCCTCCAAAACATATATATTTTGGATACTGTTGGGGGAGATGGCTCACCAGGGGAAGGCAGCAGTAGCCAGGTTCATGGCAACGTGGCTGGCTCTGCTGTATATAAGGGCGGGAAAAAGAGTGGAAGGGCTATTGTCATAGTGGAGTCAATTTCAAGGGGAGTAGATAGGCGGTTCTGTAGTCGAAAATGAGACTCCCGAATGGTATGTTGCCTCCCAGGTGCACAGGTCAGGGATGTCTCAGATTGTCTGCAGAACATTCTGAAGGGGGACGGTGAACAGCCAGTTGTCGTGGGCACCAATGATATTGGTTAAAAAACCGGATGAGGTCCTACAAGCAGAATTTAGGGAGTTAGGAGTCAAGTTAAAAAGTAGGACCTGAGGTAGTAGTCTCAGGATTGCTACCAGTGCCACATGCTAGTCAGAGTAGAAATGAAAGAATAGGCAAGATAAACGCGTGGCTTGAGAGATGGTGCAGGAGGGAAGGGTTCAGATTTTTGGGACATTGGGATCGGTTCTGGGGAAGCAGGGTCTACTTGAAATGGGATGGCCTGCACCTGGACTGTACTGAAACCAATGTCCTGGTGGTTACTTTCGCTAACGTTGTTGGGGAGGGTTTAAACTAATGTGGCAGGGGGAATGGGAATCAAATGAGGAGATTAGATAGATTCTCTACAGTGTGGAAACAGGCCCTTTGGCCCAACAAGTCCACACCGATCCTCCGAAGAGCAACCCACCAGACACATTCCCCTGCATTTACCCCTGACTAATGCACCTAGCACTACGGGCAATTTAGCATGGCCAATTCACCTAACCTACACAACTTTGGACTGTGGGAGGAAACCCACGCAGACAAGGGGAGAACGTGCAAACTCCACACAGACAGTTGCCCAAGGCAGGAATTGAACCCAGGTTGCTGATGCTGTAAGCCAACAGTGCTAACCACTGAGCCACTGTGCCGCCCTTATAGTGGACAGTAAGGAGGTAGTAGCTGAAGCCTGTAAGGTACTAGATAATGAAGTCAGTGTGACTAAGGGGGAGAGTAAGCAGTGAGCAGATGATGAATGCAAAGGCATTGGTGGTCTGAGGTGCATTTGTTTTAATACAAGACGTGTAATAGGTAAGGCAGATGAACTTAGGGCTTGGATTAGTATCTGGGAGTATGAGCTATTGCTATTACTGAGACTTGGTTGAGGGAAGGGCATGATTGACAACTAAATATTCCAGGATATAGATGCTTCAAGCAGGATAGAGACAGAGATAAAAGGGGTGGAGGAGTTGCATTACTAGACAAAGAGGATATCACAGCTATACTGAAGAAGGGCACTAAGGAGGACTCGAGCAGTGAGGCAATTTGGGCGGAGATCAGAAATAGGAAGAGTGCGGGTTGGGGCTATACTACAGAGCATGAGATAGAGGTACAAATATGTAAAAAGATTATGGAAAGATGTAGGAGAAACAGTGTGGTGGTGATAGGAGACTTTAATTTTCCCAAAATTTACTGGGATTCACTTAGTGTTTGAGTTCTAGATGGAGCAGAATTTGTAAGGAGCATCCAGGAGGTGTTCTGCAGCAATACGTAAATAGTCCAAATCAGGAAGGGGCCATACTGGACCTGGTGTTGGGGAATGAGTCCGGCCAGGTGGTGGGGGATTACTTTAGGAACAGTGATCACAATTCCATAAGTATTAGAATACTCATGGACAAAGATGAGAATTATCCTAAAGGAAGAGTGCTAAATTAGGGGAAGACCAACTATACCAAACATTAGATTAGATTAGATTAGATTACTTACAGTGTGGAAACAGGCCCTTCGGCCCAACAAGTCCACACCGACCCGCCGAAGCGCAACCCACCCATACGTTTACCCCTTACCTAACACTACAGGCAATTTAGCATAGCCAATTCACCTGACCTGCACATCTTTGGACTGTGGGAGGAAACCGGAGCACCCGGAGGAAACCCACGCAGACACGGGGAGAACGTGCAAACTCCACACAGTTAGTCGCCTGAGGCGGGAATTGAACCCGGGTCTCTGGCGCTGTGAGGCAGCAGTGCTAACCACTGTGCCACCGTGCCGCCCATGAACAGATTGGGAGCAGTTGTTTGAAGATAAATCCACATTTGTTATGTGGGAGGCTTTTAAAGAGAGATTGGTTAGAGTGCAGGAGAGACATGTTCCTGTGAAAATGATGGATAGAAATGGAAAGATTAGGGAACCATGGATGACTGGTGAAATTGTGAGACTAGCTAAGAGGAAAAAGGAAGTATTCGTAAGGTCTAGCTGACTGAAGACAGATGAATCTTTAGAAGAATATCGGGAATTTAGGACCAATTTGAAGTGAGAAATTAAGAGAGCTAAAAGGGATCATGAGATATCTTTAGCAAACAGGGTTAAGGAAAATCCCAAAACCTTTTATTCATATATAAGGAGCAAGAAGATAACTAGAGAAAGGGTTGGCCCACTCAAGGAAAAAGGAGGAACGTTATGCGTGGAGTCAGAGAAAATGGGTGAGATTCTTAACTTGTACTTTGCATCGGTATTCACCAAGGAGGGGGACATGACAAATGTTGAGATTAGGGATAGATGTTTGATTACCCTAGGTTAGGTTAGCATAAGGAGGGAGAAAGGTGGGATATTCTAAAAGGCATTAAGGTGGACAAGTCCCCAGGTCCAGATGGGATCTATCCCAGGTTACTGAGGGAAGTGAGAGAGGAAATAGCTGGTGTCTTAACAAATATCTTTGCAGCATCCTTGAACACAGGTGAGGTCCCGAAGGACTGGAGAATTGCAATTGTTGTCCCATTGTTTAAGAACAGTAGCAGGGAAATTCCAGGTAATTATAGACCAGTCAGCCTGCTATCAGTGGAATGGGAGCTGCTGGAGAAGATAATGAGGGATAGGATCTATTCCCATTTGGGCTTATCAGTGATAGGCAACACGGCTTTGTGCAGAGCAGGTCATGCCTTACCAACTTTGAGGAAGTGACAAAGTTAATTGATGAAGGAAGGGCTGTAGATGTCATACACATAGACTTCAGTAAGATGTTTAATAAGGTTCCCCATGGTAGACCGATGAAGAAAGTAAAGTCGTATAGGGTCCAGGGTCTACTACTAGATGGATAAAGGACTGGCTGGGCAACATGGAAGAGAGTAGTAGTGGAAGGGAGTTTCTCAAAATGGAGAACTGTGTGCTCTCTCTACAAGGACACCCTGGCATGAACGTAACCACTAAAGGGGGGTGGACAATCAGCTCATATGGAAGTGTAAGGTTCTGCATTTTGATAAGAATAGATGCATGGATTATTTTTTAAAATGGGGAATGGCTTCAGAAATCTGAAGCACAAAGGCACTTAGAAGTCCTACTTCAAGGTTCTCTTAAGATTATCATGGTGCTTCAGTTGGCAGTTAGGAAGGCAAATGCAAAGTTTGTATTAATTTCAAGAGGGCTAGAATACAAGAGCAGAGATGTACTGCTGAGGCTGTATAAAGCTCTAGTCAGACCATGTAGAGTCATAGAGATGTACAGCAAGGAAACAGACCCTTCAGTCCAACTCGTCCATGCCAACTAGATATCCCAACCCAATCTAGTCCCACCTGCCAACACCCAGCCCATATCCCTCAAACCCTTCCTATTCATATACCCATCCAGATGCATTTTAAATGTTGCAATTGTACCAGCCTCCACCACTTCCTCTGACAGCCCATTCCACACACGCACCACCCTCTGCGTGAAAAAGTTTCCCCATAGGTCTCTTTTAAACCCTTCCCCTCTCACCCTAAAGCAATACCCTCTAGTTCTGGACTCCCCACCCCAGGGAAAAGACCTTGTCTATTTACCCTATCCATGCCCCCCAAGATTTTATAAACCTCTATAAGGTCACCCCTCAGCCTCCAATGCTCCAGGGAAAACAGCCCCAGCCTATTCAACCTATAGTTCAAATCCTCCAACCCTGGCAACTACCGTGTAAATCTTTTTTGAACCATTTCAAGTTTCACAACATCCTTCCGATACAAAGGAGACCAGAATTTGGAATACTGTGAGCAATTTTGGGCCCTGCATTTAAAGAAGGATGTGCTGGGTTTGGAGGGGTGTTCAGAGGAGGTTTACAAGAATGATCCCAGGGATGAAGCTTGTCATATGAGGAGCAGTTGAGGACTCTGCACCTGTACCCAATGGAGTTTAGAATGTTAACTGGGAGGCTTGTTGAAACTTACAGAATACTAAGAGTTCTGAACAGTGTGGACAGGGAGAAAGTATTTCCACTAATAGGAGAGATTAGGGCACGACCTCACAGTGAAGAGATGACCCTTTAGAACAGATGTGAGGAGGAATTTCTTCTGCCAGAGTGTGGTAAACTTGCTGCAAAGTGCTGTGGAGGCCAAGTCATTGAGTGTATGTAAGACAGAGATAGAACATAGAACATAGAACAATACAGCGCAGAACAGGCCCTTTGACCCTCGATGTTGCCCCCACCTGAGAACTAATCGAAGTCCATCCCCCTACACTATCCCATCATCATCCATATGCTTAACCATGTTTAAATGCCCCTAATGAGGCTGAGTTAACTACATTGGCAGGTAGGGCATTCCACACCCTTACCACTCTCTGAGTAAAGAACCTGTCTCTGACATCTGTCTTAAATCTATCACCCCTGAATTTGTAACTATACCCCCTCATACAAGCTGACGGCATCATCCAAGGAAAAAGACTTTCACTGTCTAGCCTATCTAATCCTCTGATAATCTTGCATGTCTTTATATCAAATTCTCTCTCCGCCTTCTTCTTTCCAATGAGAACAGGCCCAAGTCACTCAGCCTTTCCTCCAGACCAGACAACATCCTGGTAAATCTCCACTGCACCTTTTCCAATACTTCCACATCCTTCCTGTCACGGGGCGACCAGAACTATACACAATATTCCAATTGCGGCTGCACTAGCGTTTTGTACGGTTGCACCATGACATCGCGGCTCTGGAACTCAATCCCTCTATCAAAAAAACCTAACACAAACTATATGCTTTCTTAACAGCACTATCACCCTGGGTGGCAACTTTCAGGAAACTATGTATAGGAATCTGTGTGGAATGCTCTGCCCCAGAGGGCAGTGGAGGCCCAGTCTCTGGATTCATTTAAGAAAGAGTTGGATAGAGCTCTCAAGGATAGTGGAATCAAGGGTTATGGAGTTAAGGCAGGAACAGGATACTGATTAAGGATGATCAGCCATGATCATATTGAATGGTGGTGCAGGCTCGAAGGGCAGAATGGCCTACTCCTGCACCTATTGTCTATTCGAGGAGCAGCGAAATCGACGTTTACGGCAAAAGCCCTTCATCAGGAATAAAGGCAGTGAGCCTGAAGCGTGGAGAGATAAGCTAGAGGAGGGTGGGGGTGGGGAGAAAGTAGCATAGAGTACAATGGGTGAGTGGGGGAGGGGATGAAGGTGATAGGTCAGGGAGGAGAGGGTGGAATGGATAGGTGGAAAATGAGATAGGCAGGTGGGACAAGTCCGGACAAGTCATGGGGACAGTGCTGAGCTGGAAGTTTGGAACTAGGGTGGCCTCCTTCTTTAGAGACCGCAATTTCCCTTCCCACATGGTTAAAGATGCCCTCCAACGCATCTCGTCCACATCCCGCACCTCCGCCCTCAGACCCCACCCCTCCAACCGTAACAAGGACAGAACGCCCCTGGTGCTCACCTTCCACCCTACCAACCTTCGCATAAACCAAATCATCTGCCGACATTTCCGCCACCTCCAAAAAGACCCCACTACCAGGGATATATTTCCCTCCCCACCCCTTTTCGCCTTCCGCAAAGACCGTTCCCTCCATGACTACCTGGTCAGGTCCACGCCCCCCTACAACCCACCCTCCCATTCTGGCACTTTCCCCTGCCACCGCAGGAACTGTAAAACCTGCGCCCTCACCTCCTCCCTCACCTCTATCCAAGGCCCTAAAGGAGCCTTCCACATCCATCAAAGTTTTACCTGCACATCCACTAATATCATTTATTGTATCCGTTGCTCCCGATGCGGTCTCCTCTACATTGGGGAGACTGGGCGACTTCTAGCAGAGCGCTTTAGGGAACATCTCCGGGATACCCGCACCAATCAACCACACCGCCCCGTGGCCCAACATTTCAACTCCCCCTCCCACTCTGCCGAGGACATGGAGGTCCTGGGCCTCCTTCACTGGCGCTCCCGCACCACCAGGCGCCTGGAGGAAGAACGCCTCATCTTCCGCCTCGGAACACTTCAACCCCAGGGCACCAATGTGGACTTCGACTGTTTCCTCATTTCCCCTTCCCCCACCTCACCCTAGTTTCAAACTTCCAGCTCAGCACTGTCCCCATGACTTGTCCGGACTTGTCCTACCTGCCTATCTCCTTTTCCACCTATCCATTCCACCCTCTCCTCCCTGACCTATCACCTTCATCCCGTCCGCCACTCACCCATTGTACTCGATGCTACTTTCTCCCCACCCCCACCCTCCTCTAGCTTATCTCTCCACGCTTCAAGCTCACTGCCTTTATTCCTGATGAAGAGCTTTTGCCCGAAACGTTGATTTCGCTTCTTCTTGGATGCTGCCTGAACTGCTGTGCTCTTCCAGCACCACTAATCCAGAACATCTGGTTTCCAGCATATGCAGTCATTATTTTTACCTATTGTCTATTGACACCAACATCCCTCTGGCACATCCATACTACCAAGAGTCTTTCCACTGACCCAGTATTCTGCCTTCTTGTTATTCCTCCCAAAGTGAATCACCTCACATTTATCTGCATTAAACTCAATTTGCCATATCTCAGTCCAATTCTGCAGTTTATCCAAGTCCCCCTGCAACCTGCAAAATTCTTCTAAACTGTCCATTACTCCACCGACTTTAGTGTCATTTGCAAACTTATTAACCCATCCACCTATGCCTGCGTCTAAGTCATTTATAAAAATGACAAACAGCAGTGTTCCCAAAATAGATCTTTGTGGCACACCACTAGTAACCGGACTCCAGGCTGAATATTTTCCATCAACTACCACTCGCTGCCTTCTCACAGAAAGCCAGTTTAGAACATAGAACAATACAGCACAGAACAGGCCCTTCGGCCCACGATGTTGTGCCGAACATTTGTCCTAGCTTAAGCACCCATCCATGTACCTATCCAATTGCCGCTTAAAGGTCACCAAAGATTCTGACTCTACCACTCCCACAGGCAGCGCATTCCATGCCCCCACCACTCTCTGGGTAAAGAACCCACCCCTGACATTTCCCCTATACCTTCCACCCTTCACCTTAAATTTATGTCCCCTTGTAACACTCTGTTGCACCCGGGGAAAAAGTTTCTGACTGTCTACTCTATCTATTCCTCTGATCATCTTATACACCTCTATCAAGTCACCCCTCATCCTTCGCCGTTCCAATGAGAAAAGACCTAGCACTCTCAACCTATCCTCGTACGACCTATTCTCCATTCCAGGCAACATCCTGGTAAATCTTCTCTGCACCCTCTCCAAAGCTTCCACATCTTTCCTGAAGTGAGGTGACCAGAACTGCACACAGTACTCCAAATGTGGCCTAACCAAAGTCCTGTACAGTTGCAACATCACTTCACGACTCTTGAATTCAATCCCTCTGCTAATGAATGCTAATACACCATAGGCCTTTTTACAAGCTCTATCCACCTGAGTGGCAATTTTCAAAGACCTATGAACATGGACCCCAAGATCCCTCTGTTCCTCCACCACACCAAGAACCCTACCGTTAACCCTGTATTCCGCATTCTTATTTGTCTTTCCAAAATGGACAGCCTCACACTTGGCAGGGTTGAACTCCATCTGCCACTCCTCAGCCCAGCTCTGCATCATATCCAAGTCCCTTTGCAGCCGACAAGAGCCCTCCTCACTATCCACAACTCCACCAATCTTCGCATCATCTGCAAATTTACTGACCCACCCTTCGACTCCCTCATCCAAGTCATTAATAAAAATTACGAACAGCAGAGGACCCAGAACTGGTCCCTGCAGAACTCCACTTGTAACTGGGCTCCAGGCTGAATATTTACCATCTACCACCACTCTCTGACTTCGACCGGTTAGCCAGTTTTCTATTCACTTGGCCAAATTTCCCTCTATCCCATGCCTCCTGACTTTCTGCATAAGCCTACCATGGGGAACCTTATCAAATGCCTTACTAAAATCCATGTATACTACATCCACTGCTCTACCCTCATCCACATGCTTGGTCACCTCCTCAAAGAATTCAATCAGACTTGTAAGGCAAGACCGACCCTTCACAAATCCGTGCTGGCTGTCCCTAATCAAGCAGTGCCTTTCCAGATACTCATAAATCCTATCCCTCAGTACCCTTTCCATTACTTTACCTACGACCGAAGTAAGACTAACTGGCCTGTAATTCCTGGGGTTATCCCTATTCCCGTTTTTCAACAGGGGCACAACATTCGCCACTCTCCAGTCCCCTGGTACCACCCTCGTTGACAGTGAAGATGAAAAGATCATTGCCAACGGTACTGCAATTTCCTCTCTTGTTTCCCACATGATCCTAAGATATATCCCATCAGGCCCGGGGGACTTGTCTATCCTCAAGTTGTTCAAAATGTCCAACACATCTTCCTTCCTAACATGTATCTCCTCTAGCTTACCAGTCCGTTTCACACTCACCTCTTCAACAATACGGTTCCTCTCATTCGTAAATACTGAAGAAAAGTACTCATTCAAGACCTCTCCTATCTCTTCCGACTCAATACACAGTCTCCCACTATTGTCCTTGATTGGACCTACCCTCGTTTCTAATCCAAACTGCTGAATCGCCCTCAATCCCATGCCTCTGAATTTTCTCCAACAGCCTACTATGTGGAACCCAATCAAAGGCTTTACTGAAGTCCATGTACAACACATCAACTGCCCTACTCTCTTCCACATGCTTGGTAACCTTCTCAAAAAACTCAATGAGATTTGTGAGACATGACCTGCCCTTGACAAAACCATGTTGACCATCTCCAATCAAATTGTTGCTTGCTAGATGATTATAAATTCTATCTCTCATAAACCTTTCCAAAATTTTTCCTCCAATAGATGTAAGGCTCACTGGTCTATAATTATCTGGGTCATCTCTACTGCCCTTCTTGAACAAGGGCACAACACTGGCAATCCTCCAGTCCTCTGGCATTAAACCTGAAGACAATGATGACTCAAAGATCAAAGCCAAAGGCTCCGCCATCTCCTCCCTAGATTCCAAGATAATCCCATCCGGACCAGGGGACTTGTCTACTTTCACTTCTTCTAGAATTGATAACACCTCTTCCTAACGAACCTCAATCCTTTCTAGTCTAATATCTCATATCTCATTCTTCTCCTCTACAATATTGTCCTTTTCCTGAGTGAAAACCATTTAGCACCTCTCCGATCTTCACAGGGTCCACACACAACTTCCCATTTCTGCCTTTGACTAGCCCTATTCCTACCCTTGTCATCCTTTTATTCCTCACAGCTTTCGGGTTCTCCTTTATTCTACCTGCTGAACACTGCTCATGTATTCTCTTTGCTCTTCTTAACTCTCTCTTTAAATCCTTCCTAGCTAACCTGTAACTCTATCGCTTCATCTGAACCATCTCGTCTCATTGTCACATAAGTCTCCTTCTTCCGCTTAACAAGGGATGCAATTTCTGTAGTAAACCACGGTTCCCTTACCTTATCACTTCCTCCTGCCTGACAGGACATTGAACAAAGAACAAGGAAAGTTTACAGCCTAGGAACAGACCCTTTGGCCCTCCAAGCCTGAGCTAATCCAAAGCTACTGTCTAAACGTGTCGCCCAATTCCTAAGCATCTGTATCCCTCTGCTCCCCACCTACTCATGCATCTGTCCAGGCACATTTTAAATGAATCTACTGTGCCTGCCTCTACCACCTCTGCTGGCAACGTATTCCAGACATCCACCACCCTCTGTGTAAACTACTTGCCGCGTGTATCCCCCTTAGATGTTTCATCTCTTACGTTGAAAGTGTGACCCCTCTTTATTGTTTCTTAAACTAGCTCCACATTTCGATTGCCCCCATCCCCTGTATTTTGCTATCCCATTCTATGCATCCAAAGTCTTGCCTAATCGCATTATAAGTGCCCTTCCCCCATCAATAACTCTTCCCCTGTGGCATGTACCTATCCCTTTCCATTGCTAAACTAAATGTTACCAATTTATGGTCACTCTCTCCAAATTGCTCACCTAACACCAAATCAAACACCTGGCCTGGTTCATTACCAAGCACCAGATGCAGTGTGACCTGTCCTTTGACATACTGTAGGGGTAAAAACAATGACTGCAGATGCTGGAAACCAGATTCTGGATCAGTGGTGCTGGAAGAGCACAGCAATTCAGGCAGCATCCGAGGAGCTTCGAAATCGACGTTTCGGGCAAAAGCCCTTCATCAGGAATAAAGGCAGAGAGCCTTTAGGCATCAAGGGTCATGGGGTGAAGGCAGGAAGACAGAGTTGAGAAAAATATCAGCCATGATCGAATGGCAAAGCAAACTTGATGGGCTGAATGGCCTAATACTGCTCCGATGTCTGATGAAAGGCTTACGCCGAAACGTCCAATCTGCTGCTCCTCAGATGCTGCCCGTCATGCTGTATGTTCCTCTGATCTCCAGCATCTGCAGTCCTCACTTTCTCTTATGTCTTATGATCAATTTTAATGAAGTGAGAATAGATCTGGCCCAGCTAACTTGGAATCAAAAATATGCAGGCAAATGTGTAATGGAACAATGGACTATCTTTCAAAAGGAGATAGTTTGACTACAGTCAAAGTATAAAACAGACTTGAGATTCAGTGGTCACGAACGAGACTCCTAGGTGGTATATTGTCTCCTGGGTGTCATGGTCAGGGATGTCCCAGATCGAGTCTCAAGATTCTTGAGGGGGGAGAGTGAGTAGCCAGAAGTCATTATACATATCGGTACCAATGACGTAGTTAAGAAAAGGGATGAGGACCTGAAAAGTGAATATAGGGAGTCAGGTTGGAAACTAAAAGACACGGTGAGCAGAGTAGTAACCTCTGGTGCCACGGGCTAGTGAGGCTAAGAACACAGAGCGAGTGCAGCTGAACATGCGGCTGCAGAGTTATGTAGAAGGGAGGGCTTCAGACATGCGGATTATTGGGATACCTTCTGGGGAAGGTGGAATCTGTACAAAGAAGATGAGTTGTACCTGAAATGGAGGGGTACCAATATCCTGGGAGCGGGGGTTTGCTAGAGCTGGTCTGGAGAGTTTAAACTAGTTTGGCAGAGGAAAGGGAACTGAAGCTATGGATCAGAGGATGGGGTAGCTGGTGAACAGGCAGATACAGCGTGCAGAGAGTCTGTGAGGAGGGACAGACAGTTGATAGGGCAAAGGCGCAGTCAGTGTGATGGGTTGAAGTGCATCTACTTTAACACAAGAAGTGTCAGGAATAAGGGTGATGAACTTAATAGCATGGATCAGTACTTGCAGTATGACATTGTGGACATTTCAGAGACTTGGATATCACAAGGGCAGGAATGGTTGTTGGATGTTCCGGTATTTAGATATTTCAAAAGGAATAGGGAGGGAGGTATAATAGGTGGGGAAGTGGCATTGCTAATCAGGGATAGTAGCTGGAAATGTGTTGCTGGAAAAGCGCAGTAGGTCAGGCAGCATCCAGGGAACAGGAGAATCGACGTTTCAGGCATAAGCCATTCTTCAGGCTTATGCCCGAAACGTCGATTCTCCTGTTCCCTGGATGCTGCCTGACCTGCTGCGCTTTTCCAGCAACACATTTCCAGCTCTGATCTCCAGCATCTGCAGACCTCACTTTCTCCTCAATCAGGGATAGTATCATAGCTGCAGAAAGGGAGGTTGTCAAGGATGGTTTGTCTACAGAGTCAGTATGGGTGGAAGTCAGAAACAGGAAAGGAGCAATTGTTTTATTGGGAGTTTTCTATAGACCCCTCAACAGAAACAGAGATACGGAGAAACAGATTGAGATACAGATTTTGAAAAGGTGCAGAAGTGACAGGGTTGTTGTCATGGGTGACTTCAACTTTCCTAATACTGACTGGAACTTCCTTGATGCAAATAGTTTGGATGGAGCAGATTTTGTCAGGTGTGTGCAGGAAGGATTCCTGACTCAATATGTAGATAAATCTATGAGAGGCGAGGCCATATTGGATTTGGTGCTTGACAACGAACCAGGCCAGGTATCAGATCTCTCAGTGGGACAGCATTTCGGTGACAGTGATCACAACTCCCTGACCTTTACTATACTCATAGATAGGGAAAGGAGCAGACAGTATGTGAAAGTATTTAATTGTGGGGGGAGGGAGAATTACCAGCGATTGGGCAAGAACTGTGAAGCGTAAATTGGGAACATATATTCTTAGGGTAATGCACAACAGAAATGTGGAGGTTGTTTAGGGAGCACATGCTGTGAGTGCTGCACAGGGTTGTCCCACTGAGGCAAGGAAGGGATGACAAGAGATGTGGATCATCTAGTCAAAAGGAAGAAAGAAACTTACTTTAGGTTGAGAAGGCAAGGACCAGATAGGGCTTTACAGGTTTACAAGGTAGTTAGGAAGGAACTGAAGAATGGATTTAGGAGAGCTAGAAGAGGACATGGAAAAGTTTCAATGGGTAGGACTAAGGAAAACCCCAAGGCGTTCTACACTTAGGTGGGAACAAGAGGATGGCCAGAGTGAGGGTAGGGCCGATCAGTATAGTTGAGGGAACTTGTGCCTGGAGTTGGAAGAGATAGGGAGGTCCTTAATGAATACTTTGCTTCAGTATTCACTACTGAGAGGGACCTTGACATTTGTGAGGACAGCGTTAAACAGGCTGATAGGTTGATGTTAAGAAGGAGGATGTGCTGGAAAGTTTGAAAAATACGAGGATAGACATGTCCCCTGTGCCAGGCGGGATATACTATAGGAAGCAAGGGAAGAGACTGCTGTGCCTTTCGTGATGATCTTTGCATCCTCATTGTCCACTGAAACAGTACCAGATGATTGGAGGGTGGCAAATGTTATTCCCTTGTCCAAGAAAGGGAATAGGGATAACCTTGAGAATTACAGACCAGTCAGTCTTACGTCGCTGGTGGGCAAATTATTGCAGAGGATTCTGAGAGACAGGATTTATGATTCTTGGAAAACCATAGTTTGATTAGAAATAGTCAGCATGGCTTTGAGAGGGACAGGTCATGCCTCACAAGTCTCTTTGAGGATGTGACAAAACACTTTGATAAAGGTACAGCAGTGGATGTGATGTAGATGGATTTTAGCAAGGCATTTGGTAGGCTCATTCAGAAAGTAAGAAGGCATAGGATACAGGGAAACTTGGCTGTCTGGATATAGAATTGGCTGGCCCAAAGAAGACAGAGGGTGGTAGTAGATGGAAAGTATTCAGCCTGGAGCTGGATGATGAGTTGTGTTAGATTAGATTACTTACAGTGTGGAAACAGGCCCTTCGGCCCAATAAGTCCACACTGTCCCGCCGAAGCGCAACCCACCCATTCCCCTACATTTACCCCTTACCTAACACTACATGGCCAATTCACCTGACCTGCACATCTTTGGACTGTGGGAGGAAACCGGAGCACCCGGAGGAAACCCACGCAGACACGGGGAGAACGTGCAAACTCCACACAGTCAGTCGCCTGAGGCAGGAATTGAACCCAGGTCTCTGGCGCTGTGAGGCAGCAGTGCTAACCACTGCGCCACCGTGCCGCCCCCACCGTGTTTTGCAGGGATCTGTTCTGGGATCTCTGCTCTTCGTATTTTTTTAAATATTTGATGAGGAAGTGGAAGGGTGGGTTAATAAGTTTGCCGATGACACGAAGGTTGGTGGTTTTTGAATGGTGTGGAGGGCTGTAGTAGGTTGCAATGGGACATAGACAGGATGCAGAACTGAGTTGATAAGTGGCAGAGGGATTTCAACCTGGAGAAGTGTCAAGTGATTCATTTTGGGAGGTCAAATTTAAATGCAGAATACAGGGTTAAAGGCAGGATTCTTGACTGTGTGGAGGAACAGAGAGATCTTGGGGTCCATGTCCACCATTGTTAAGAAGGCATATGGTGTGTTGGCTTTCATTAGCAGGTAATTAAGTTTAAAAGAGCCGTGAGGTTATGCTGCAGCTCTACGGAGTCCTGGTTAGACCACTCTTGGAAAATTGTGTTCAGTTCTGGTTGCCTTATTATAGGAAAGATGTGGAAGCTTTAGAGAGGGTGCAGAGGAGATTTACCAGGGTACTACGCTGGACTGGAGGGCATGTCTTATGAAGAAAGGGTTGAGGGAGCTAGGGCTTTTCTCATTGGAGCGAAGAAGGATGAGAGATGACTTGATAGAGGTGTATAGGATGATAGGCATAGATAGAGTGAATAGCCAGATATTTTCGCCTTGGGAAAAAGTGACTATCATGAGAGGGCATAATTTTAAGGTGATTGGAGGGAGGTCTAGGAAAGATGTCAGAGGTAAGTTTTTAACTCAGAGAGTGATGGGTGCTTGGAATGCACTGCCAGCATTGGTAGTGGTGTCAGATAGATTAGGGACATTTAAGCAACCCTTGGATAGGCACATAGATGATGGTAAAATGTCTGTAGTTTAGCTTGTTCTTAGAGTAGGATAAAAGTTCGACACGACATCAAGGGCCAAAGGGCCTGTACTGTTCTATGTTCTATTTCTATGAAATCAAAATGTAGGACAAAAAGCCATAGGTCCCTTGATGGTGGTAGAGATAGAGTGAGACAAAACAGAAAAAGCATGTGTATGCTAGGTGGATAACACAATTGAGAATCAGGCTCAATGTTGAAAGTTCAGAGGGTGAGCAAAAAAAACTATTCAAACAAATAAAGACAGAATACAAGAATCTAGTAGGTCATGTGCAAAGGAATCCATCCATTCTATAGGCATGAAGGGCATTCAGATTAATCCCTGGGATGGGAGGATTGTTTTATGTGGAGAGAATGAGGCAGCTGGGCCCACATGCTCTGGCAACTTGAACAATTACAGATGACCCAAATTGAAACTTGAAAAATTCTTACAGAATGTGACAAGGTGAACATAGCTAGGCTGTTTCCCCTAGAAACTGGGGACATAATCTCAGAATAAAGGATAAACTAATTAGATGAGGAGGAATTTCTTCACGAAGAGGGTGGTGAATCATTTGGGCTTGCTAACCCAGAGGGCTGTGGAAGCTCAATTCATTGAACATTTAAATGCAAAATCGATAGATTTCTGGAGACTAACAACATCAAGGTTGTGGAGTTGGAATGGAGAAGTGTCACTGAGGTAATGATCAACCATGATCAAATTGAATGCAGCAGGTATGATGGGTTGAATGTCCTATTCCCATTCCTACACTCTTAAGTCAAAGTTTAGATATAGGAGTTGGATTGAAAAGGGAATTCATGCATGAAAGCGGGGACATTGCTATGTACTAACTATGTTGTTTCTGTCTTTACCAAGGGAGATGATGCTGCCCAGGTCATATTGGGGAGGCAATGGCCTATTGGCATTATCACTGGACTATCAATCCAGAAATTTAGCTCATGCTCAACCATTGTCGGTTGTCGGAAAAACCCAACTGGTTCCTTATATGGTCTGGCTTATGTATGCCTCGAGACTAACAACGATGTAGCTGACTCTTAACTGCCCTCTAGGCAATTAGGGATGGGCAATAAATGCTGGCCTAGCCAGCAATGTCCTCAGCCCATTAATGAATTAAAACAAAATGAATCAAAAGGTACCTGAGAATCTACACTAACATCTTATGTGGGACCTTATCAAAAAACTTTATGAAATCCATCCATCAGTTCTCCCTCATCTATTCTACCAGTTACATCCTCAGAGTAATTAAGGTGATTAGTTCAACATGATTTTCCCTTCATATACCTATGCTTAACTGTCCAAGCTTGACACTTTTATAATAGCCTCTAATGTTTTCCCATCACTGTTAAGCTAACCTTACCTGCTTGTGTTGCCATTTTCAGGGAGCTATGGACTAAGACCTAAGATCCCTCTGTACAAACAATGCTGCTAAGGTTCCGACCATTTACAGCCATACTTTCCTCTTGCATTTGACCTCCCAAAATGCATCACCTCTGAATTGTTCAGATTACTCCATCTGCCATTTTACCATTCAATTTTCCAGCTGATCTATCCCGCTGCATCCTTTGATATTCTTCCTCATTATCCATAACTCCACCAATTTTCCTATCACCTGCAAACTTACTAATCAGACCACTGACATTTTGACCCAAATCATTTACATAGATTAACGATCTTAGCATGGAGCCTTGCAGAACAACATTGAACACAGACCTTCAGTCAGAAATACACCCCACCAAAACCAACCACAGTATTCCATGGCCAACCCAATATTGTATCCAACTTTCCAACTCACTGTGTATTCCATGCGATTTAATGTTATGGACCAGCCTACCAAGAGGGACCTTGTCAAATGCTTTAAAGTCCATGCAGACAACATTCACTGCCTTATCCTCATGAATTATCTTTTCATTTCCTTGTCAGGTTTGAGAGACAAGACCTCCCTTGCTTAAGCCATGCTGACTATCCCTAATAAGTCCAATCTTTTCCAAATGCAAGTATATCCTGTCCCTTAGAAACTTGTCCAATAATTTCCCTATCATTGATGAAAGGCTCACTGGACTATAATTTCCTGGATTATTCCTGTTACCCCTCTTGAACAGATGAACATCAGGTATTCTCCAGTCTTCTGAGACCTCATCTATGGATAAAGACAATCCAAATATGTCTGTCAAGGCCCCAGCCTCCTTTGCCTCTTTCAGTATCCTGGGATAGATCCCATCAGGCCAAGGGGACTTAACTACCTTAATATTTTCCAATACCACCTCCTTCTTGATATCAACATGCTCTAGAGTATCAACAAACCCCTCTCTAAACTTACCATCATCCATGCCTTTCTCCTTGCAAAGTTCTCATTAGGCATCTAGATTCATACAGTGAAGAAAAGGCCCTTTAGCCCTTTGAGTCTGTACCAATAATAGAAGTGTGCTTTAATACTTCCTGCACTTGTCATATATCGTTGAATGCTATGATATTTGAAATACTCATCCAAATATTTTTTGAAGATTGTAAGGTTTCCAGCCTCCATTACTTTCCCAGGCAGTGCATTCCAGATTCCCACCACCCTCTGAATGAAAATGTTTTTTTCCCCAAATCCTCTGAATCTCCTGCCCCTTATCCCAAAACTATGCCCTCTCATGATTGACCACTTCAATCGAGGGGAACAGCTGCTCTCTATTCACCCTGTCCACACCCCACATAATACTTGTACACCTCAATCATGACACCCCACATCCTTCTTTGCTCCAAAGAAAATAATTCAAGCCTATCTAATCTCTCCTCATAGTGCAATTTCTCCATCTCAGGCAACATCATGGTGAACCTGGTGCTGTGATGCAGCAGTGCTAACCACTGTCCATACATGCCGCCCAAACTGATCTTGCTTTTGGTACACCTTCTTTGCATCCGTAAATTGGTATTCCTTGTTCTGTTCTATCATCCTATGATCTTTGTGTCTTTGTATGTTATGATCTGCTGTACTAGACACAAAACTTTTCACTATAGAGTCATAGAGATGTACAACACAGAAACAGACTCTTCGGTCCAACCCGTCCATGCCAACCAGATATCCCAACCTAATCTAGTCCCACTTGCCAGCACCTGGCCCATAATCCCTCCAAACCCTTCCTATTCATACACCCATCCAAATGCCAATTAAATGTTGCAATTGTACCAGCCTCCACCACTTCTGCTGGCAGCTCATTCGATACTTGCACTACCCTCTGTGTGAAAAAGTTGCCCCTTAGATCTCTTTTAGATCTTTCCCTTCTCACCCTAAACCTATGCCATCTAAGCCTGGACTCCCCCACCCCAGGGAAAAGACTTTGTCTGTTTGTCCTATCCATGCCCTTCATGATTTTATAAACCTCTATAAGGCCTTGCCTCAGCCTCTGACAGTCCAGAGAAAACAGCCTCTCATCTATTCAACCTCTCCCTATAGCTCAAATCCTCCAACCCTGGCAATATCCTTCTAAATCTTTTCTGAACCCTTTCAAGTTTCACAACATTCTTTGATAAGAAGGAGACCAGAATTGAAATATTCCAAAAGTGACCCCACCAACATCCTGTACAATCGCAATATAACCTCCCAACTCCTGTACTCAATACTCTGATCAATAAAGGAAAGCATACCAAATGCCTTCTTCACTATCCTATCTACCAATGACTCTAATTTCAAGGAGCTATGAACCTGCACTTCATGGTCTCTTTGTTCAACAACACTCCCTAGGACCTTACCATTAAGTGTATAAGTCCTGCTAAGATTTGCTTTCCCAAAATGCAGCACCTCACATTTATCTAAATTAAATCTGCCCCATCTCAGTCCATTGACCCAACTGATCAAGATCCCATTGTAATCTGAGGTAATCTTCTTCACTATCCACTACATCTCCAATTTTGGTGTCATCTACAAACTTACTAACTATACCTCCTAAGTTCAGATTCAAATTATTCATATAAATGACGAAAAGTAGTGGACCCAGCACCGATCCTTGTAGCACTCCACTTGTCAAAGGCCTCCAGTCTGAAAAACAACCCTCCACCACCACCCTCTGTCTTCCACCTTCGAGCCAGTTCTGTATCCAAATGGCTAATTCTCCCTGTATTCCATGAGATCTAACCTTGCTAATCAATCTCCCATGGGGAACCTTGTCAAACGCCTTACTGAAGTCCATACAGATCACATCTACTGCTCTGCCCTCATCAATCCTCTTTGTTACTTCTTCAAAAACTCAATCAAGTTCATGAGACATGATTTCCCACGCACAAAGCCATGTTGACTCTCCCTAATCAGTCCTTGCCTTTCCAAATACATGTAAATTCTGTCTCTCAAGATTCTCTCCAACAACTTGCCCACCACCTACGTCAGATTCCCTAGTCCTATAGTTCCCTGGCTTGTCCTTACCACCTTTCTTAAACAGTGGTACCACGTTAGCCAACCTCCAGTTTTCCGGCACCTCACCTGTGACTATTGATGATACAAATATCTCAGCAAGCGACCCAGCAATCACTCCTCTAGCTTCCCACAGAGTTCTAGGGTACACCTGATCAGATCCTGGGGAGTTATCTACCTTTACTTATTTCAAGACATCCAGCACTTCCTCCTCCGTAATATGGACATTTTTCAAGATGTCACCATTTATTTCCCTACAGTCTATCTCATCCATATCCTTTTCTACAGTAAACACTGATGCAAAATACTCGTTTAGTGTCTCCCCATTTCCTGCGGCTCCACACAAAGGCCACCTTGCTGATCTTTGAGGGGCCCTAATCTCCCTAGTTACCCTTTTCTCCTTAATGTATTTGTAAAAACCCTTTGGATTCTCCTTAACCCTATTTGCCAAAGCTATCTCATGTCCCCTTTTTGCCCTCCCGGTTTCCCTCTTAAGTATACTCCTCCTGCTTTTATACTCTTCTAAGGATTCACTCAATCTATCCTGTCAATATTTGACATATGCTTCCTTCTTTTTCTTAACCAAATCCTCACTTTTTCTCGTCATCCAGCATTCCCTACACCTACCAGCCTTTCCTTTCACCCTAATAGGAATATACTGTCTCTGGACTTCGTTATTTCATTTCTGAAGGCTTCCCATTTTCTAGCCATCCCTTTAGCAAACATCTGCCCCTAGTCAGTTTTTGAAAGTTCTTGCCTAATGCCATCAAAATTAGCTTCCCTTCAATTTAAAACTTCAACCTTTAGGTCTACTCTATCCTTTTCCTTCACTATTTTAAAACTAATACAATTATCATTAGTGGCCCAAAAGTGCTCCCCCACTGACACTGCAGTCACCTGCCCTGCCTTATTTCCCAAGAGTAGGTAAAGCTTTGCACCTTCTCTAGTAGGTACATGCACAAACTGAATCAACAATAATAAATCAGATCAAATCACTACCCTTTGTGATCTATTATTAAGCCAGTTTCTGATCCATCTCACCAAGTTTCCCTGAATTCTATGTGCTTTAACATTCTTAATCAGTCTCCCATGTGGGACCTTGTCAAAAGCTTTGCTAAAATCGAAATAAACCACACCAACTAAACTTCTCTCATGCAGTTCATCTGGCAACACACACAAATACCCTCCTTTGTCCTTAAGTGGACCTACCCTTTCCCTGGTTACTCTCTTATTCCGAAGACAGGGATTCTCTTTAATCCAACTTGCCAAAGACATATCACAGTCCCTTCTGGACCTAATTTCTTTTCAGTTATTTTCTGCTTCCTTTATACTGAAGGCCCTTGTTTGATTTCTGTCTCCTCAACTTTATATATGCTTCCTTTTTCTTATTAACTCAACTTACAGCATTTCTTGTCATCGAAGGCTCCCGAATCTTGTCATCCTTACCCTTCATCCTCACAGGAATATGCTGGTCCTGAAATCTGATCAACTGACCTTTAAAAGACTCACATATGTCAGATGTGGATTTACATTCAAACATAATGAACAGTTTTACCACTTTAAGTTCTCTCTTCTCCAACAGACCCCACACAACCAGATGGTTAATTCATCTTTCCTTCTGTTTTACCAAGGGCTTGCAAATATTATTTTCAACACTTCTTGGGAATATGGCTCTGCTCACCAGACATCAGGACACTCTAATGCAACTACAAAGCATCTAAGCTTACCAGTCTGTCAAGGCTCGTGCCAGCTGCTGTTGTAGGGCGCTCCTCAGGACTATAGGGTCTGAATCGAGCATTAAATCCATCGGCTACCGATCGAGCTGAGCGACTCGCTGACCAAGTCTTGGGCTTGCCACAGCCTTGAAATGCCTAGATTGAAATAAAGTTGACAACTCATCAGACACACCATGACTTTATAAAATGTATTAAATTGGCCTGTCCATTTTTTGCATGGTTTCTAAATGTTTAGAATCAAGTTCAACTGCCATATAGAGAAAGTTAGTGTCCAAAGTGGAAAATCACAGAATGGGGACAAGGTTAGCAGCATATTCTGTTTGTGCCTTTGATTTCCAGCATGTGCAATTCCTTGTTTTTATTGTAGTGTTTAATATTCTAGGAATAGTGATTCAAATCCCACCATGGCAGATGGTGAAATGTGAATTCAATAAAATCTGAAATTAAAAACTAGTCTAATGGCAACCATGTAACCATCTGGTTCATCAATGTCCTTTAGGGAAGGAAAACTGCCTTCCTTACCTAGTATGTCCTTCATGTAACTTCAAATCCATTGCAAAGTGGTTGTGTCTTAACTACCCTCTGAAATGGTCTAGCAAGCTACCAAATCAAGACAATTAGGAATGGGCAGGAAATTCTGACCCAGCTAACAACACCCATCCCAGGAATGAATAACAAAAATTCTGATTAAGCAAGTTATCATTTATTTAGTTTACTTAATTGGTTTCAAAGGTTTACACATCCAGGAAACCTCTTTGCCTGTAGTTTGCCAAGAAGATACACAAGAGGTTCCCTAAATTCTTCTGGGATAAAGAGTTCAGTAAATCTCTGCTAAGGCACTGAATCTCCTATTTGGATGGATGCTGAGTACGCCTTCAATACATCTTAAACCAAACTATTTGCAAGACGGCATGCACCAGTGTCATAATTTTTGGTTGCACTGTGTCTGCTTGTTTGGACTTGTTTCTGAGGAATCACCTTTGTCATCACAAAACGGAACAAATTAGAGAAAACATACAATACAACATCCTGACATCCATAAAATTCAAAACAGGAGAAGAATTACAAAAGACTTAATTCCTAGATGTGACAGTTAGATATACAGTTAACAGAGAGCTTCAAACCAGCGTCTACATAAAAACACACAGATCAAATAATTAACTTAAGAAGCAATCATCCCAACACCCACAAACGGAGCTGCATCAAGACATTATTTCAATGAACCACATCACACTGCAGCACCCAGGAATCACAAAAATCAGAAGAGAAGTATCCATACAACATTTTCAAGAAAATGGGCACCCAATAAATGCAATTTGCCAATTTCTCAGAAACAAACCCAAACAAGCAGACACAACGCAACCAAAAACTATAGCCACATTACCTCATATCAAAGACATATTAGAAATGACTTCCAGACTACTCATACCCCTTGGCATCATGGTCGCCCACAAACCTATCAACACACCTAAACAGCGACTCATGAACCTAAAGGATCCAATAGATACCATCCGCAAAACTAACATCATTTACAAGATACCATGCAAGAACTGTAAAAAACACTACATTGGACAAATCAACAGGAAACTTGCCACCAGGATACACGAACACTAACTGACCACCAAAAGATACGACCCACTATCACTAGTTTCTATACATACAGACAAAGAAGGACACCAAAGAACAAAGAAAATTTACAGCCCAGGAACAGGCCCTTTGGCCCTATAAGCCTGAGCTGATCCAAATCTACTGTCTAAACCTGTCGCCCAATTCCTAAACATCTGTCTCCCTCTGCTCCCCACCTACTCATGCATCTGTCCAGATGCATCTTAAATGAATCTACCATGCTTGCCTCTACCACCTCTGCTGGCAACACGTTTCAGATGCCCACCACCCTCTGTGTGACGTACTTGCCGCGTGTATCCCCCTTAAGCTTTCCACCTCTCACCTTGAAAGCGTGACCTCTCGTTATTGAATCCTTCACCCTGGGAAAAAGCTTGACTCTATCCACCCTGTCTATAACCTGCATGACCTTGTAAGCCTCAATCAGGCCCCCCCCCCATCTCCTTTTATCTAATGAAAACAAACCTAACCTACTCAACCTCTCTTCATAGCTAGCACCTTCCATACCAGGCAACATCCTCGTAAACCTTCTCTGCACCCTCTCCAGAGCATCCACATCTTTCAGGTAATGTGGCGACCAGAACTGTACACAGTATTCTAAATGCAGCCGAACCAATGTCTTGTACAATTTTAACATGACTTGCCAACTCTTATACTCAATACCCCGTCCAATGAAGGCAAGCATACTTTATGCCTTCTTGACCACTCTATCCACCTGATCAGCAACATTCAGGGTACAATGGACCTGCACTCCCAGATCTCTCTGCCCATCAACTTTTCTCAAGGCTCTTCCAATTCATTGTATAATTCACTCTAGAATTAGACTTGCCTAAATATATCACCTCACATTTGTCTGGATTGAAATCCATCTGCCATTTTTCCGCCCAACTCTCCAGTCTATCTATACCCTCCTGTATTCTTTGACATTCCCTTATGCTTTCTGCTACCCCACCAATCTTCGTGTCACCTACAAACTTGCTGATCATACCAACAGTGCCCTCTTCCAGATCATTTATGTATATCACAAACAACAGTGGCCCCAGCACTGATCCCTGTGGAACACTATTGGTTACCTTTCTCCATTTTGAGAAACTCCCTTCAACTACTACTCTCTGTCTCCTGTTACTCAACCAGTTCTTTATCCACCGAGCTAGAACACCCTGCACACCATGTGACTTCACTTTCTCCATTAGTCTACCATGGGGAAGCTTATCAAATGCCTTACTAAAGTCCATGTACATGACATCAACAGCCCTTCCTTCATCGATCAACTTGGTCACTTCCTTGAAGAACTCTATTAAGTTGGTAAGGCACGATCTCCCCCGCACAAAACCATGTTGCCTATCACTGATAAGCCCATTCTTTTCTAAAGATAAATAGAGTGTATCCCTCAGTACCTTCTCCAGCAACTTTCCCACCACCGACGTCAGACTCACTGGTTTGTAGTTACCCGGAATATCCCTGCTACCCTTCTTGTACAGGGGGACAACATGAGCAAACTTCCAGTCCTCTGGCACCTCACCTGTGTTTAAGGATGCCACAAAGATATCTGTCAGGGCCCCAGCTATTTCCTCTCTCGCCTCCCTCAGCAACCTGGGATAGATCCCATCCGGACCTGGGATTTGTCCACCTTAATAACCTGTAGCCTACCTAACACATCTTCCCTACTTATGTCAACGTGATCCAGACTAATCAAACTTCTATCTCTAATCTCAAGACTCATTATGTTCCTCTCCTCAGTGAACACTGATGCAAAGTAATCATTCAGAATCTCACCCATTCTCTCAGGTTCGACACACAGCCTTCCTTCATTATCCTTTAGTGGACCAATCCTTTCTCTAGTTACCCGCTTGCTTCTCATATAACAATAAAATGCTTTGGGATTCTCCTTAATTCTGTTCGCTAAATTATTTCATTACCCCTTTTAGCCCGCTTGATTCTTCGTTTAAGACTTGTCCCATCTTCCAATATTCATCCAGGGCCCGTTCTGTTCTTAGCTGCCTGGACCTTGTGTACGCTTCCCTTTTCCTCTTGGCTAGTCGTACAATTTCTCCTGTCATCTACAGTTCATGAATTTTGCCTTTCCTATCCTTTGCCTTCAACGGGACATGCCTATCCTGCACTATCTTTGAAAGCCTCCCACATATCAAATGTGGACTTCCCTTCAAATAGCTGTGTCCAATCCACATTTCCGAGCTCCTGCCTAACTTTGATATAATTAGCCTTGGCCCAGTTTGGTACTCTTCCCTTAGGACCACTCTCATCTTTATCTACGAGTATTCTAAAACTTACAGAATTGTGGTCACTGCTCCCAAAGAAATCCCCCACCGCACTTCTACCACCTGGCCTGGCCCACTCCCCAGTAACGGGTCCAATATGACCCCTTCCCTCGTCAGACTATTGACATACTGCTCTAGAAAACTCTCCTGAATGCTTCTTTCAAATTTTACCCCATCCAGACCTTTGATGCTAAGTGTATCCCAGTCATGTTGGGAAAAGTAAAATCTCCCATCACTACTACCCTATTGCCTCGACATCTTTCCATAATCTGTTTACCTATTTGTTCTTTTACCTCATGCTCACTGTTAGGAGGCCTGTAATACAGCCCCAGCAATGTAACTGGACCCTTCCTATTTCTCAGCTCCACCCATAATGCCTGACTACCCAAGACCGCCATAGTGTCCTCCTTTAGCACAGCCATGATAACATCCCTGACCAGCAATGCAAGTCCACCCCCCTCCCCCCCGCCTTTTTACTTCCCTCCCTGTCCTGTCTGAAGCATCTATATCCTGGAACATTTAGTTGCCAATCGTGCCCTTCCTTCAACCAAGCCTCTGTAATTGCAATAACGTCATACTCCCAGGCACCAATCCAAGTCCTAAGTTCATCTGCCTTACACACTATACTCCTTGCATTAAAGTAGATGCATTTCAGGCCACAGTTCTTTTGCGTTCATCTGCTGTCTGCCTACTCTTCCCATTATTAATGCTATCTTCATGATTCTTACAGTCTCTAGTCTCCACCTCGCTGCCTACTTGTTTTCTCCTCTGGTTCCCAATCTCCTACCATAAACCTCTCCAACAGCAGTAGAAAAACTCCTCCAAGGACATTGGTTCCAGTCTGGTTCAGATGTCGACTGTCCATTTTGTAATAGTACCACCTTCCTCAGAACCGATCCCAATGTCCAACAAATCTGAACTCCTCCCTCCTACACCATCCCTCAAGCCACGTGTTCATCCTGCTAACACGTGGCACTGGTAGTAATCCTGAGATCACTATCTTTGAGGTCCTCCTCTAACTTCTCTCCTAGCACCCCCTGAATTCTTCTTTCAGGACCTCATCTCGTTTTTTACTTATATCTTTGGTGCCTATATGCATCAAGACAACTGGCTGTTCACCCTCCCCTTTTAAAATGCTCTGCAGCCGATCGGTGACAGCCCTGACCCAAGCACCTGGGAGGCAACATACCATTCGGGAGTCCTGTTTTCGGCCACAGAACCGCCTATCTACACCCCTCACAATAGAATCCCCCATGACTATGGCCCTACGAGTCTTTTTCCCACCGTTCTGAACAGCAATGCCTGCCGCGGTGCCATGATCTTGACAACTGCTGCCCTTCCCTGGTGAGCCATCTCCCCCAACTGTATCCAAAACGGTATACCTGTTTTGGAGGGAGATGACCTCAGGGGACACTTGCACTGCCTTCCTACTCTTTTTCTGTCTTTTGGTCACCCATTCACTGTCTCCCTTAGCAATTCTAACCTGTGGTGTGACCAGTTCACTAAACGTGCTATCCACGACCTCCTCAGAATTGCGGATGCTCCACAGAGTCCATCCGCAGCTCCAGGGTCGTCATGCAGTCAAACAAGAGCTGCAGCTGGACATACTTCTTGCAAGTGTAAGAGTCAGGAGTGTCCGACACGTTCCTAAGTTGCCACATCAATCAAGAATGACTTTGACTGGGACAACACATACACATCTTCGGACAGGTAAAACAAAGACACGCACGAGAATTCTTCGAGCCATGGCATTCTAACCAGAACTCCATCAATAAACACATCAATTTAGACCCTATCTACCTTCTCTTGAAATAAAGAACTGGAAATGGTTTCACACACCTTAAGAAGCCAAGACCTATAAATAGAGAGGCAGGACGTATCACCAGCACTTCACTGGAGACTCTCACTGATGGTGTTACCTAGTATGGTGACAAAACGTCTGAACCCCAACCCCAAAAGCTCAGTGAGCAAACTTACACACTATAGGGATTCTATGAAAACTAATGTCTATGAAAGTAGATGCAATTTAACCCTGAAAATGAGATGATGCACTTTGGAAAAAGTAAAAGACAAGAGAGTACTCAATCAGGACACTTGGAAGCTCAGAGGGATCTTGGGGCACTTCTCCACAGATCCTGAAGGTGGCAGGATAGGTTAATAGGGCGGTTACCGAGGTGTATAGGGCATTTGCTTTTATCAGTTGAGGCATAAATTATAATAGCAGGGAGCTGTACAAAACTTTATTTAGACCACAGCTGGAGTACTGTGCACAGTTATGGTTGACAGAGTATAGGAAGGATGCAATGGTATTGGAGGAGGTGCAAAGGAAATTCAGCAGAATGTTGCCACAGTTGGAACATTTTAGCTATGAAGAGAGGGTAAATAGACTGTTGTTTTCCAAAGAGCAGAGAAGGCTGTGAAGGGACTTGACTGAAGTGTCTAGATTATCGAGGTGCATGGTCTGAGTGGATAGATAGCAGCTGCTCTCCTTAGTTCAAAGCTCAATAACAAGGTGAAGGGCAGGAGAGGATATTTTATTTTCATTGAGAGAGTGATGGGAATATGGAATGCAGTACCCAGGATTGATGGCACTAGAGGCAGAAAACCTCATAAACTTTAAAAAGTACTGGATAAGGACCTGAAATATCATAACATTGAAGGCTATGGACTAAGTGCTACAAAGTGAGAGTTGTGTAGCTAGGTCGATGGAGATTCAGTAGGCCAAAGAGCCTTTGCTGTACTGTAGGAATCTATCACTGCACACGTAGTGTCAAGCTGCCTGTGGAATGTGCTGGACACCCATCTGAACAGATTGCCATTTGAACAAAATTTTAGACTGACTCTCGGATCCAAAATCGCTTTCAGAACCACTGTCCCACATCTTCAGCTCACTCTGGAACTTCCTTTCTCAGAAGGAAATGCCATTCCATTCTGCACATGGTTTCTTGTATGGGTTGCTGCTAAACATCCTTCACTTCCTTGACCTCATCAACCATCTGGACACAGTCAAATGTTAAATGACACCAGGCTATAGTCCAACAGGTTTATTTGAAATTGCAAGCTTTCAGAGCTCCGCTCGTTCCTCAGACATGGTATGATAGGAGGTATAAGATACGTATTTATTGGCATATGTTGGACTACAACCTGCTATTGTTTGATTTTTGACCTTGTCCACTGCCTTCCAACTTTGGCATCTCCACATCTAAACACAACTCAGAATTCCATCCTACCATCTGGAGGTAGAGCATGTCACCATGACAGCCTATCCATGTGAGAGTCCTCTTCTTTACTGTTGGGGGCCTGAAGTGGAGGGTGTTACATGAAACAGTCCCATGCGACAAAAAATGATCACGATCTGTCAGCCTACCTCTACTTTTTTTTGTGGCCTTGAGGAGTCCATGTCCCACATCTGAACAAGGTTGCAGGAGATTGCAGCCCCATTCCACCAGGTAGGCTGCTCCTCAAGTTTTGTTTTCATTTCAACCCCATGCTCCTGATTTGCCTTACTCTCTTCTGTGCCTTTGTTTGCACCTAGATGTCTCAAATCTGGGGGTACACAGGTACACTTTAGGCATTCCTCAACATCTGGTTATTGCAGCCTTCAAGGTACATAAATAGTATTTTGAATATGACAAATCTACTTGTAAGTTTTTAATTTTTTTTACATTGCCCTTTTAAAAGGATGTTATTTTAGTTAATTGACTTAACTAGTTCTTTGTTTAGCAAGAGTAAGCAGATAACCTTCCTGCTTCTGTACGCTTTTGTTTTATACTGCTCCTCTGTGATATTGCTGTTAAAATGAACCAATTCATGTTTCTCTGTCATTTATCCACCCATTCCACCAACCCATCCAAGTTCTTTTGAAGTTTAACAATATTCTTCTTACAGTACACAATGCATCTACGTTTTGTGCCATTTTGTTGAGAGCTAGAGATTCTATGTCCATTTGGAAGAAATTCACTACCTGTGTTTTTGTGGTTCCCAGTTTGTTAAGTATTCCTTTGTCAACACGGAAAATGTATTGCTGGAAAAGCGCAGCAGGTCAGGCAGCATCCAAGGAGCAGGAGAATCGACGTTTCGGGCATGAGCCCTTCTTCAGGAAACTCATGCCCGAAACGTCGATTCTCCTGCTCCTTGGATGCTGCCTGACCTGCTGCGCTTTTCCAGCAACACATTTTCAGCTCTGATCTCCAGCATCTGCAGTCCTCACTTTCTCCTATTCCTTTGTCAACAGTTCTGTAACTTCTCTCCTCCTTGAAGCCTCCTTCACCCCCCCTGCCCTTGAGTGTCTTTCTGCTGTTAGCACCTCTTTACCTCTCCTCAGCATTCTTCTCCCCACTCTCACACTACTTGGAACACACTCCTTTATCATCCCCAGCCTCCTCTCCCCCAGTAAGTGCATCCACCCATTTCTACACACTCTCCCCCATCACACAACATAGCAAATACTCTGGCACCTGTTGATTCCTAAACTGTCACACTTACTTTCCTAACTACTTGTGTCCTCCAATCATATACTGTTTTTGTTGCTGATAAGTATACTTCTGCTTCAGTTTCTTACCTTGTAGACAAAAGCTACTTGGGAGGCTAGAAAACAACATAAAAAAGCAGCAGCTCCTCCCTGCCTCTGCAGTGAATTCCCACTTAAATTACAATTCTGACATACCTCACAAAACAATATCCTCAGATCATTGTGCTTTCCTACCAAGACAGGATATTTCTCTCGGCTCTTGCACATGGTCGTGGGTGTCAATATAAAAACCAGCATTGCCTCGACAACCGTTAAGAGTCAAACACATTGCTATCCTGCATTTGCATGTAAGACAGACCAGTTAAGGATGGCAGGTTTCCTTCTCTAAATGACATTAGTGATATTTACAACAATAGTTACACATCATTTCACCAGCTTCGAATTCCAAATTTTACTGAATTCAAATTTCACCATTTGCCATGGTGGGATTTGAATCTAATGTCTCCAGAACATTTGCCAGGGCCTCTGCATTACCAGTCCAAAGACATCGCAACGCAATTGCCTCCCCTAAGTGAATATCCATTTGCTCATCCTTTCCCGATATACAGTTATAGAGTCAAAGAACAAAGAGCAAAGAAAATTCCAGCACAGGAACAGGCCCTTCAGCCCTCCAAGCCTGTGCCAATCCAGATCCTCTATCTAAACCTGCTGCCTACTTTCTAAAGATCTGTATCCCTCTATTCCCTGCCCATTCATGTATCTGTCTAGATACATCTTAAATGATGCTATCGTGCCCGTCTCTACCACCTCCACGGGCAACGCGTTCCAGGCCCCCACCATCCTCTGCATAAAGAACTTTCCACGTATATCTCCCCTAAACTTTCCCCTCTCACTTTAAACTCGTGACCCCTAGTAATTGAGTTCTGAGAAAAAGCTTATTGCTATCCACCCTGTCTATACCTCTCATGATTTTGTAGACCTCAATCATAAGACCATAAGACATAGGAATGGAAGTAAGGCCATTCGGCCTATCAAGTCCACTCTGTCATTAAATCATGACTGATGGGCATTTCAAAGTCACTTATCCGCACTCTCCCTGCAACCCTTAATTCCTTGTGAGATCAAGAATTTATCAATCTCTGCCTTGAAGACATTTAACTTCCTGGCCTCCACTGCACTCTGTGGCAATGAATTCCACAGGCCCACCACTCTCTGGCTGAAGAAATGTCTCCTCATTTCCATTCTAAATTGACCCCCTCTAATTCTAAGTCACAGAAGCATATCGCTGCTTTTATATTCCAACCCTCTTGAGTTAAATGACAACATTACATTTGCTTTCTTAACCATGGACTCAACCTGCAGGTCAACCTTTAGAGAATCCTGATCTCGCACTCCCAGGTCCATTTGTACGTTGGCTTTATGAATTTTCTCACCCTTTAGAAAATAGTCCATGCCTGTAATCTTTTTTCCAAAGTGCAAGACCTTGCATTTGCTCATGTTGAATTTCATCAGCCATTTCTGGACCAATCTCCTAAACTGTCTAAATCTTTCTGTAGCTTCCCCACTTTCTCAGAACTACCTGTCTGCCTAACTTTGTATCATTTGCGAACTTCGCTAGAATGCCCCCAGTCCCTTTATCAATTCATTAATATATAAAGTGAACAGCTGCAGCCCCAACACTGAACCCTGTAGGACCCTACTTGTCATTAACTGCCATTCTGAAAAATAACCTTTTATCCCAACTCTCTGTCTTCTGTCAGAGAGCCAATCCTCAATCCATGCCAGTAGCTCACCGCAAACACCATGGGCTTTCAACTTACTCAGCAGCCTCTTGTGAGGCACCTTATCAAAGACTTTTTGCAAATCTGGATAGATAATATCCACTGGGTTTCCCTGGTCTAACCTACTTATTACTTCTTCAAAGAATTCAAACATGTTTGTCAGGCACGACCTCCTCTTACTAAATCCACGCTGACTTGTTCTAATCCGACCCCACAATTCCAAGAATTTAGAAATCTCATCCTTAACGATGGATTCTAGAATTTTACCTACACCTGAGGTTAGGCCTATAATTTTTCATCTTTTGTCTTGATCCTTTCTTGAACAAGAGGGTTACAACAGCGATCTTCCAATTATCTGGGACTTTCCCTGACTCCAGTGATTTTTGAAAGATTATAACCAACACCTCCACTATTTCTTCAGCCACCTCCCTCAGAACTCTAAGACATAGCCCATCAGAGCCAGGAGACTTATCAACTTTTAGACCTTTTAGCTTTTCTAGCATTTTCTCTTTTGTAATGGCTACCACACTCAACTTTGCTCCTTGATTCTCTTTAATTGTTGGGATATTACTCATGTTTTCCACTGTGAAGAGTGATACAAAGCATTTATTAAGTTCTTCAGCTATTTCCTTATCTCCCATCATGAGCCTTCCTGCATCAATTTGGAGCGGCCCACTTTCTACTTTTGCCTCTCGTTTGTTTCTTATGTGTTGAAAGAAACTTTTACTATCATTTCTAATATTACTGGCTTGCTTACCTTCATATTCAATCCTCTCCTTCCTTATTTCTCTTTTTGTTATCCTTTGTTTGCTTTGTAGTCTTCCCAATATTCTGATTAAGCAGGATGAATGCGTGGCTAGAGAGATGGTGCAGAAGGGAGGGGTTCTGATTTTTAGGACATTGAGACTGGTTCTGGGGGAGGTGGGACTATTATAAATCAGACGGTCTCTACCTGGCCTGGACTGGAACCAATGTCCTTGGGAGCACTTTTGCTAATGCTGTTGGGGAGGGTTTAAACTAATGTGGCAGGGGGTTGGGAACCAAATGAGGTTAGAGAACAGTAAGGAAGCAGTAATTAAAGCCTGTAAGAAATTAGATAATGAAGTCAGTATGAAGAAGGGGAAGAGGAGGCACGGTGCAGATATGAATGCAAAGGGACTGGTTGTCTGAGATGTGTTTGGTTTAATGCAATATGTATAGTACATAAGGCAGATGAACTTAGGGCTTGGATTAGTACCTGTGAGCATGATTTTATTGCTATTTCTGAGACTTGGTTGAGGGAATGGCATGATTGGCAGCTAAACATCCCAGGATATCAATGCTTCACACGGAATAGAGTGGGAGGTAAAAGGGATGGAGGAGTTGCATTACTGGTCAAAGAAAATATCACAGCTGTGCTGAGGGAGGGCACTATGGAAGACTCAAGCAGTGAGGCTGATGTTTCCGCTGATGGATGAGTCCTGAACCAGAGGACACAGTTTAAAAATAAGGGGTAGGCCATTTAAAAGAGAGTTGAGGAGAAACTTCTTCACCCAGAGAGTGGTGGGTGTATGGAATGCTCTGCCCCAGAGGGCAGTGGAGGCCAAGTCTCTGGATACTTTCAAGAAAGAGTTGGATAGAGCTCTTAAGGCTCGTGGGATCAAGGGTTATGGGGATAAGGCAGGAACAGGATACTGATTGAGGATGATCAGCTGTGATCATAATGAATGGTGGTGCTGGCTCGAAGGGCAGAATGGCCTACTCCTGCACCTGTTGTCTATTGAGGCAATATTGGAAGAGCTCAGAAATAGGAAGGGTGCGGTAACAATGTTGGGGCTGTACAACAGGCCTCTCAACAGCGAACATGAGATAGATACAAAAACGTAAACAGATCATGGAAAGATGAAGGAGCAACAGGGTGGTGGTGATTGTGTCATCCTGTTTCCCCACCTCAGTCAAAGCAAAACGCTCAGAGACACAGAGCGTTTTACCGCCTTCACCTTTATTCTGGGCCCTGGAGAGAGAGAGAAAACGATCACCCATGTGCACAGAAACATGAGTTCTCGGTCTTCTCTCTCAAACAGCAGTTTCCAAATGAATTATATATTCACTTTACAGGGAGGAGCATCCAGATAAGGCAACATACATATTGATTGAGTGACCACTACAATCAGCGAGTAAAAATAGTAAAGATTAAAGCCAGCAACAATGAGTAACTGGCTTCACGTAATGAATACTTTTCACCTTCTTAACCTATTACCCTTGCCTCCAGCACCCCATTGTTAGCTGCAAGTGCTTATCCGATCTGAGGAGCGCTGAGGATGTTAGGCAGGCTTTCAGGGAGCTAGGTTGGAAGCTCAAAGTTAGAACAAACAGAGTTGTTGTCTCTGGTTTGTTACCCGTGCCACGTGATAGAGAGTCGAGGAATAGGGAGAGAGAACAGTTAAATGCGTGGCTACAGGGATGGTGCAGGAGGGAGGGATTCCGGTATTTGGATAACTGGGGTTCTTTCTGGGGAAGGTGGGACCTCTATAAACAGGATGGTCTGCACCTGAACCTGAGGGGCACCAGTATCCTTGGTGGGAGGTTTGCTAGTGCTCTTGGGGGTGGTTTAAACTAACTCTGCAGGGGCATGGGAACCCAGACTGTAGCTTTAGGGTACAGGACCTGGAGTGTAGGGAGGTTAGGAACATGGCATCAATTTCAAAGGAGGATGCCTGTAAACAGGAAAGTGGCTTGAAGTGTGTATACTTCAATGCAAGAAGTATACGAAATAAGGTAGGTGAACTTGCAGCGTGGGTTGGTACCTGGGACTTCGATGTTATGGCTATTACGGAGACATGGGTAGAACAGGGACAGGATTGGCTGTTGCAGGTTCCAGGGTTTAAATGTTTTAGTAGGGTCAGAGGTGGGGGTAAAAGAGGGGGAGGTGTGGCATTGCTTGTCAAAGATAGTATTACAGCTGTGGAAAGGACGATGGATGAAGACTCGCCATCTGAGGTAGTTTGGGCTGAGGTTAGAAATAGGAAAGGTGAGCTCACCCTGTTAGGAGTTTTTTACAGGCCTCCTAATAGTCCTAGAAACGTAGAAGAAAGGATTGCGAGGATGATTCAAGAGAAAAGTGAAAGTAATAGGGTGGTTGTTATGGGGGACTTTAACTTTCCTGATATTGATTGGGAAAGCTATAGCTCAAGTTCATTAGATGGGTCAGTGTTTGTCCAATGTGTGCAGGAGGGTTTCCTGACACAATATGTAGATAGGCCAACAAGAGGTGAGGCCATACTGGATTTGGTTCTAGGTAATGAACCAGGCCAGGTGTTAGAATTAGAGGTAGGTGAGCACTTTGGGGACAGTGACCACAATTCGGTGACTTTTACTCTAGTGATGGAGAGGGATAAGTGTGCACTACAGGGCAAGAGTTATAGCTGGGGGCAGGGAAATTATGATGCGGTGAGGCATGACTTAGGATGTGTGGCCTGGAAAAGTAAGCTTCAAGGCAAGGGCGTAATTGATATGTGGAGCTTGTTCAAGGAGCAACTATTGAGTGTCCTCGATAAGTAGTACCCGTCAGGCAGGGAGGAAAGGGTTGCGTGAGGGAGCCGTGGTTTAATAAGGAATTGGAATCCCTTGTTAAAGGGAAGAGGGCGGCCTATGTAAAGATGAGGCGTGAAGGTTCAATTGGGGCGATTGAGAGTTATAAGATAGCCAGGAAGGACCTGAAGAGAGAGCTAAGAGCAGCAAGGAGGGGACATGAAAGGTCCTTAGTTGGTAGGATTAGGGAAAACCCTAAGGCTTTCTATAGGTATGTCAGGAATAAAAGAATGACGAGGGTAGGAATAGGTCCAGTCAAGGATAGTAGTGGGAAGTTGCGTGTGGAGGCTGAAGAGATTGGGGAGACACTGAATGAATACTTTTCGTCAGTATTCAATCAGGAACAGGACGTTGTTGTCAATGTGAGTACTGAGTCACAATTAAGTAGAATGGATGGCTTTGAGGTATGTAGAGAAGAGGTGTTCGAAATTCTAGAAAGGGTGAAAATAGATAAGTCCCCTGGGCCTGATGGCATTTTTCCTAGGATTCTCTGGGAAGCAAGGGAGGAGATTGCAGAGCCATTGGCCTTGATTTTTATGTCCTCGTTGTCTACAGGAGTAGTGCCAGAAGATTGGAGGCTAGCAAATGTGGTTCCCTTGTTCAAGAAGGGGAGTAGGGATAACCCTAGTAACTGTAGGCCGGTGAGTCTCACTTCTGTTGTGGGCAAAATCTTAGAGAGAATTGGAAGGGATAGGATTTATGAACATCTGGATAGGAATAATGTGATCAAGGATAGTCAGCATGGTTTTGTGAAGGGCAGGTCGTGCCTCACAAACCTTATTGAATTCTTTGAGAAGGTGACTAAGGAGGTGGACGAGGGGAAAGCGGTAGATGTGGTGTATATGGATTTTAGTAAGGCGTTTGATAAGGTTCTCCATGGTAGACTACTGCAAAAAATACACAGGTATGGCATTGAGGGTGAGTTGGAGGTTTGGATTAGGAGTTGGCTGGCTGGAAGAAGACAGAGGGTAGTAGTTGATGGCAAAGGTTCATCTTGGAGTGCCGTCACTAGCGGTGTTCCGCAAGGATCTGTTTTGGGACCATTGCTGTTTGTCATTTTTATAAATGACCTGAAGGAGGGGTTAGAAGGTTGGGTGAGCAAGTTTGCGGATGATACGAAAGTCGGAGGAGTTGTAGACAGTGAGGAAGGATATGGCAGGTTACAGCGGGATATAGATAAGCTGCAGAACTGGGCAGAAAGGTGGCAAATGGAGTTCAATGTAGCTAAGTGTGAGGTGATTCACTTTGGTAAGAGTAATAAAAAGATGGGGTACTGGGCTAATGGTCGGATACTTGGTAGTGTGGATGAGCAGAGGGATCTTGGTGTCCATGTATACAGATCTTTGAAAGTTGCCACTCAGGTAAATAGTGCGGTGAAGAAGGCATATGGCGTACTGGCTTTTATTGGTAGAGGAATTGAGTTCTGGAGTACTGAGGTCATGTTGCAGTTGTATAAGACTCTGGTGCGGCCGCATCTGGAGTATTGTGTACAGTTTTGGTCGCCATACTATAGGAAGGATGTGGAGGCACTGGAACGGGTGGAGAGGAGGTTTACCAGGATGTTGCCTGGTATTGTAGAAAGATCGTATGAGGAAAGGCTGAGGCACTTGGGGTTGTTTTCATTGGAGAAAAGAAGGTTTGGGGTGATTTGATAAAGGTGTACAAGATGATTAGGGGTTTAGATAGGGTCGACAGTGAGAATCTTTTTCCACGTATGGAGTCAGCTATTACAAGGGGGCATAGCTTTAAATTAAGGGGGGGTAGGTATAGGACAGATGTTAGGGGTAGGTTCTTTACTCAGCGAGTCGTGAGTTCATGGAATGCCCTGCCAGTAGCAGTGGTGGACTCTCCCTCATTATGGGCATTTAAGCGGGCATTGGATAGGCATATGGAGGATAGTGGGCTAGTGTAGGTTAGGTGGGCTTGGATCGGCGCAACATCGAGGGCCGAAGGGCCTGTACTGCGCTGTATTCTTCTATGTTCTATGTTCTATGAGTCATGCTCAGCTGAACCTCGTTTCACAAAAACTCAAAAGTGAATTCTTTCCCTACCTACTTATACTCGATACACATTCGCAATAGATTTTAATTTTCCCAACACTGACTGGGATTCACTTAGTGTTAGAGGTCTAGATGGAGCAGAATTTGTAAGGAGCATCCAGGAGGGTTTTCTAGAGCAGTATGCCTTGAAGGTCTTACGAGGAAAGGCTGAGGGACTTGAGGCTGTTTTCGTTGGAAAGAAGAAGGTTGAGATGTGACTTAATAGAGACATATAAGATAATCAGAGGGTTAGATAGGGTGGACACCAAGTATGGTGATGGCGAGCACAAGGGTACATAGCTTTAAATTGAGGGGTGATAGATATAGGACAGATGTCAGAGGTAGTTTCTTTACTCAGAGAGTAGTAAGGGTATGGAATGTTTTGCCTGCAATGGTAGTAGATTCGCCAACTTTAAGTACATTTAAGTCGTCATTGGACAAGCATATGGACGTACATGGAATAGTGGAGCTTAGATGGGCTTCAGATTGGTATGACAGGACGGCGCAACATCGAGGGCTGAAGGGCCAGTACTGCGCTGTAATGTTCTATGTTCTATATATAAATAGCCCAACTCGGGAAGGGGCCATACTAGACCTGATATTGGGAAATGAACCTGGACTGGTGGTTGATATTTCAGTGGGGGATTACTTTGGAAATAGTGATCACAATTCCATAAGTTTTAGAATACTCATGAACAAAGAGGAGAATTGTCCTAAAGGAAGAGCTAAATTAGGGAAAAGCCAACTATACCAAAATTCGGCAGGAGGTGGGGAACATAGATTGGGAGCAGCTGTTTCATGGTAAATCCACATTCAATATGTGGGAGGCTTTGAAAGAGAGGTTGAAGAGCGTTCAGGAGAGGTATACTCTTGTGAAAATTAGGGATAGAAATGGCAAAGTTAGGGAACCACGGATGACAGGTGAAATTGTGATACTAGCTAAGAGGAAAAAGGATGGGTACATAAGGTCCATGCGACTGAAGACTGACAAAGCTTTGGAAGAATATCGGGAATGCAGGACCATTCTGAAATGAGGAATTGAGAGGGCTAAAAGGGGTCATGAAATATCTTTAGCAAACAGGATTAAGGAAAATCCCAAAGCCTTTTGTTCATATATAAGGAGCAAGAGAGTAACTAGAGAAAGGGTTGGCCCACTCAAGGACAAAGCAGGAAAGTTATGCATGGAGTCAGAGAAAATGAGTGAGATTCTTAACGAGTACTTTGCATTGGTATTTACCAAGGATAGGGACATGACAGATGTTGAGGTTAGGGGTAGATCTTTGAGTGCTCTAAGTCAAATTGGCATAAGATGGGAGGAAGTTTTGGGTATTCTAAAAGGCATTAAGGTAGACAAGTCCCCAGATCTGGATGGGACCTACCCCAGGTTACTGAGAGAAGTGAGACAGGAAATAGCTGGGGTTTTAACAGATATCTTTACAGCATCCTTGAACACAAGTGAGATGCCGGAGGGCTGGAGAATTGCTAATGTTGTCCCATTGTTTAAGAAGAATAGCAGGGAAACTCCAGGTAATTGTAGACTGGTGAGCCTGACATCAGTGGTAGGGAAGCTGCTGAGGGATAGGATCCATTTCCATTTGGAAGAAAATGGGCTTATCAGTAATGGGCAACATGGGGAAGGTCATGTCTTACAAACCTAATAGAATTCTTTGAGGAGGTAAGAAAGTTGATTGATTTACTGGGGGAAGGGCTGCAGATATCAAATACATGGACTTTAGTAAGGTGTTTGATAAGGTTCCCCGTGGTAGGCTGATGGAGAAGGTGAAGTCTCTTGGGGTCCAGCTAGATGGATAGAGAACTGGCTGGGCTGCAAGAGACAAAGAGTAGAACTGGAAAGGAGTTTCTCAAAATGGAGAACTGTGACCAGTGGTGTCCCACAGGGATCCATGCTGGGACCACTGTTGTTTGTGAAATACACAAATGATTTGGCGGAAAGTATTGGTTGCCTGATTAGCAAGTTTGCAGATGCACCAAGATTGGTGGAGTAGCAGATAATGAAGGGGACTGTCAGAGAATACAGCAGAACATGGATAGATTGGACAGATGGGCAGAGAAATGGCAGATGGAGTTCAATCCAGACAAATGCGAAGTGATGCATTTTGGAAGATCTAATTAAAGAGTGAACTATACAGTAAATGGAAAAGTCCTGGGGAAAATTGATGTACAGAGAGATCAGAGTGTTGAGGAATACTCAGAGTCCTACAGCACGGAGACAGGCCTTTTGGCCCAAACTGGTCCATGCCGACCAAAATGTCCTTCCATGCTAACTCTATTTCCCTGCACTTGTCCCATATCCTTCTAAACTTTTCCTATCGGAGATTCAAGATCGCGGCAACCCAGTAAGTCTGAGTCTGCAGTGCTCTGCCTAAGACTTGGGCAAAATGAGGCACACATCTTCACCTCACCCTTTATATCATTTAGGACAGCTTTTGCCCAGCGTACTCAGGCATTTTACATCAAACTTGGATAATTTGGTGTTTCTTTTAAAATGACTAAGGATAAAAATTCCCGCAGCTCGCAACAGGCAGGGACCCCTCCCCCACCCCAACCCGCAGCAGCAGAGACGTCCGCAGCCACTTTGGGGAACTTACCTTCAGTGGCGAGCCTGCTCTTCGGGATCACCAAACTTAAGGACAATGACGCTTTCATTGAGGAGACGAGGTCCAGGTAGGAATCGATCTCAGTCACGCTGCAGACGCATGACCGAGACATCGAAAAACTGGAACAGCGCATCGAAGGGGCGGAGCAACGGGCCGTAGTCTTGGAGACGACTGCCGAGTCATCTGTGGGTCAGGTCCGGGCACTCGAGTAGCGAATCCAGACCCTGGAGGAGCGCATTGGCGACTTCAATAATCAGGGTCATCGGAAAAATATTCAGTTGCTGGGCCTTCCCGAATGGGAAGAGGAAGGCCAGCTTGTGGAGCGATGGCTCCCACAATTATTGAAGTTGGAGTTGGGACTAGGCCCATCGGGTTGCTGTACGCAGGCCTGGGTCAGACCAGCGACCCCGCCCGATTCTAATCCAATTCCAATGCTACAAAGAAAAACAAATGCTCCTGGAAGCCTCCAGAGTCCTGGGGAAGGACCCCCAGGCCATGATGCACAAGGGTTCCAGGATAATGTTATTCCAGGACTTCTCTCCAGCCGTGGTCCGCAAGAGGAGGGCATTCGATGAGGCGAAGAGGCATCTAAGAGACCTAAATATTCAATACTCCTTGCGTTATCCAGCAACGCTGCGCTTCAGCCATGGAGGATCCGTTTATAACTTTGGATCACCGAAAAAAGCAAAAGAATTCTTGGAATCTCTTAAATAGACTGTGGGACTCGAACTGTATGGGTAATTACTTTATTTTGACCCCTTCTTTGTTTACCCCTTTTTTTTTCTTCTTCATCTCTCTTCCACTCATCTTTCCCTGAGGGTGGTGGGGGGGAGCAGGGGGTTTTGTTCTTTACTCTTCCTTTGGTCTCCTTTTTTTACAGTTCGTGCATATTATTCGATTTATGGGGGAGGAGGGTTTGTTCTGTCTTGCTTTTTTTTTCCAGAGTGGGGTTTTCCTCTTTCTTCATTTTACTTAGTTGCCTAATACTTGCTGGGATTGTAATTTTGTACCTTTATATATTTCTATTTTGTATTGTGTTTGTTAAACACACTCAGGTGTTAGTGTGTGTGGGGGGGGTTTACTCACTTTTAATCTGGTTTTATTAAACACTTGAATTTGTTTATATTGCCTGGACCGAGGGCCAGACCCTAGCTAGGAGAGGTACGGTGGGGTTAGTGATAAAACAGGCAGCGAGACATCGAACAATTCTTCTGCCGCCTTCGCCTCCGCGCCTACTTCTTCAACCAGGACTCCCGCCCACCCTCTTACGACCCTTTCTCCCGCCTCCAACACACCCCATCCACCTGGACACCCCGTGCTGGCCTCTTACCTGCCCTCGATCTCTTCATAGCTAACTGTTGCCGTGACATTAACCGCCTCAACCTGTACACCCCTCTCACCCATTCCAACCTCTCACCCCCGGAACGTGCAGCCCTCTACTCCCTCCGTTCCAACCCCAACCTCACTATCAAACCAGCAGACAAGGGAGGCGCGGTAGTAGTTTGGCGCACCAACCTTTATACCGCTGAGGCTAAACGCCAGCTCGCAGACACCTCCTCCTACTGCCCCCTTGACCATGACCCCACCTCCCACCACCAAACCATCATCTCCCAGACCATCTATAACCTCATCACCTCAGGGGATCTCCCATCCTCATTGTCCCACAACCCCGCACCGCCCGTTTCTACCTCTTGCCCAAAATCTACAAACCCGACTGCCCTGGCCGACCCATTGTCTCAGCCTGCACCTGCCCCACCGAACTCATCTCTGCATACCTCGACACGGTCCTGTCCCCCTTAGTCCAAGAACTCCCCACCTACATTCGGGACACCACCCACACCCTCCACCTCCTCCATGAGTTTCGCTTCCCCAGTCCCCAATGCCTTATCTTCACAATGGACATCCAGTCCTTGTACACCTCCATCCCCCATCATGAAGGACTCAAAGCCCTCCGCTTCTTCCTTTCCCACCGTACCAACCAGTACCCTTCCACTGACACCCTCCTTCGACTGACTGAATTGGTCCTCACTCTGAACAACTTCTCTTTCCAATCCTCCCACTTCCTCCATACCAAAGGAGTAGCCATGGGCACCCGCATGGGCCCCAGCTATGCCTGCCTCTTCGTAGGATATGTGGAACAGTCCATCTTCTGCAGCTACACTGGCACCACCTCCCACCTTTTCCTCCGCTACATCGATGACTGTATCGGCACTGCCTCGTGCTCCCATGAGGAGGTTGAACAGTTCATCCACTTTACCAACACCTTCCACACCGACCTCAAATTTACCTGGACCGTCTCAGACTCCTCCCTCCCCTTCCTTGACCTCTCCATTTCTATCTTGGGCGACCGAATCAACACGGACATTTACTATAAACCGACCGACTCCCACAGCTACCTAGACTACACCTCCCCTCACCCTGCCCCCTGTAAAAACGCCATCCCATATTCCCAATTCCTTCGTCTCCACTGCATCTGCTCCCAAGAGGACCAGTTCCAATACCGAACAACCCAGATGGCCTCCTTCTTCAAAGACTGCAATTTCCCCTCAGACGTGATCGACGATGCTCTCCACCACATCTCCTCCACTTCCCACTCCTCCGCCCTTGAGCCCCACCCCTCCAATCGCCACCAGGACAGAACTCCACTGGTCCTCACCTACCACCCCACCAACCTCCATATACATCGTATCATCCGTCCTCATTTCCGCCACCTCCAAACGGACCCCACCACCAGGATATACTTCCCTCCTCTCCCCTATCAGCGTTCCGAAAAGACCACTCCCTCTGTGACTCCCTCGTCAGGTCCACACCCTCCACCAACCCAACTTCCACTCCCGGCACCTTCCCCTGCAACCGCAAGAAATGCAAAACTTGCGCCCTCACCTCCCCCCTTACTTCCCTCCAAGGCCCCAAGGGATCCTTCCATATCCACCACAAATTCACCTGCACCTCCACACACATCATTTACTGCATTCGCTGCACCCGATGTGGCCTCATCTATATTGGGGAGACAGGCCACCTACTTGCGGAACGTTTCAGAGAACACCTCTGGGACACCCGGACCAACCAACCCAACCACCCCGTGCTCAACACTTCAACTCCCCCTCCCACTCCGCCAAGGTCCTTGGACTCCTCCATCACCAGACCATAGCAACACGACGGCTGGAGGAAGAGCACCTCATCTTCTGCCTAGGAACCGTCCAACCACAAGGGATGAACTCAGATTTCTCCAGTTTCCTCATTTCCCCTCCCCCCACCTTGTCTCAGTCCCAACCCTCAAACTTAGCACCACCTTCCTAACCTGCAATCTTCTTCCTGACCTCTCCGCCCCACCCCCACTCCGGCCTATCACCCTCACCTTAACCTCCTTCCACCGATTGCATTTCCAATGCCCCTCCCCCAAGTCCCTTCTCCCTAACTTTTATCTTAGCCTGCTTGGCACACTTTCCTCATTCCTGAAGAAGGGCTCATGTCCGAAACGTCGATTCACCTGCTCCTTTGATGCTGCCTGACCTGCTGCGCTTTTCCAGCAACACATTTTCAGCTCTGATCTCCAGCATCTGCAGTCCTCACTTTCTCCTGGGGTTAGTGATAGGTAGTTATGCCCCCGGGAGCAAGGGGGAAAGTCTCCTTTCAAATATTTTTTGTGTTTTTTTTATTTAGGAGTAGTTTTTAAATTGTGTTGGTTTATATGTTTTAAAGAATTTTTGTACAGTGGTACAGTGGTTAGCACTGCTGTCTCACAGCGCCAGAGACCCGGGTTCAATTCCCGTCTCAGGCGACTGTCTGTGTGGAGTTTGCACATTCTCCCCATGTCTGCGTGGGTTTCCTCCGGGTGCTCCGGTTTCTTCCCACAGTCCAAAAATGCGCAGGTTAGGTGAATTGGCCATGCTAAATTGCCTGTAGTGTTAGGTGAAGGGGTAAATGTAGAGGAATGGGTCTGGGTGGGTTGCGCTTCGGCAGGTTGGTGTGGACTTGTTGGGCCTCACTGTAAGTAATCTAAAAAAAATCTTATCCAAATTTTCTATGGTCTTTATTCAAGGTCTTTTGGGTGGGGCTCTTCCTCCTCGGGGGTCTCGGGCTTGCCTGGATGATCATGACTAGCCATTTGTTTAGGTGGTGCACCTGGAATGTCAAGGGGAGCAATTCAACAATCAAAAGGAAAAAGATATTATCAAGTTTTAAAAAAGAAAGGGTCGATGTAGCTCTCTTACAGGAGAGACATCTACTTGATAAAGAACACTTAAAGCTACAACAGGGTGGATTCAATCAGGCTTTCTTTTCATCTTTCAGTTCAGAAAGTAGGGGAGCAGCCATTCTTATTCAGAAGAATCTTCCTTTCCAAATGTTAAGCCAGAAAAAAGATGAGTCTGGATGGTATATATTGATCAAAGCCCTAATACATGGAGAGGTATATTGAATTTTGAATCTTTATTGCCCCCGGCACACCCTTTTAAATTTGTAACGGAAGTGTTCTCTAAGTTGATGGCTTTTGGGGTCCACCATACAATTAGAGGAGGAGATTCTAACTGTATTATGGACCCAGTGATGGATAGGATACCTAAAAGCACTGCAGGTATATCTCCGAGATCGAGACAACTGGCGGATCTGAACAAAGAGCTAGGACTAGTAGATGTATAGAGGTGCCTTCATCCCCAGGGTAGAGACTTTACCTTCTACTCTAACCCACACAAGTGCCATACCAGAATTGATATGTTTTTTGCCCCTTTGACCTTTCTGAATTTGATACTGTCTTGTAAAATAGGTAATATATCTATTTCTGACCATGCTGCAGTATATAGGAAGTCAAGACTAGGGATGATGCGATAGGCCCCAGACATTGGCGTATGGATCCCTTCTTATTGAAGGATAGCAAATTTATAAAGTATTTTTCGCAGGAATTCAAAATCTTCTGGGAAATTAATTCAGGTACAGCCAATAACCCATCGATGATGTGGGAGACCACTAAGGCATATGCATGAGGCTTGGTCATCTCATATTCTGTGTCTCGGAAAAGACAAAAGGGAGAGCAATAGCACCTGCTCGAGGCTCGCTTGAAGACAGCGGAGACAGCGTATGTTGACAGGCCCTCCATTACTAAGCTACAGAGGATCACAGCCCTGAGGACAGCCTTGAATACCGCACTTAGCCAAACAGCAAAGAGGGAAATATTCGCAAAGCAGAGATTATTTGAATATGGTGACAAGCCTGGCAGATATCTAGCGCGCCTTGCTAGAAAGAAAAAGGCTCCTCAAGCCATCACGTCCATTAGAAAAAGTGCTGGTACCTTGACTTATGATCGTAAAAAGATCAATTCAGCCTTTAGAAAGTTCTATTTTGAACTGTATAAATCGCAGGACTGTGAGGATAGATCTGGGAAGATGGAATCCTTCTTTAAAAATTTGGCCCTTCTGGGCTTAACCTCGGAGCAGATGTCAATCTTGAATGCCCCCCTGACAACCCAGGAAGTACTGGATGCGGTTAGGCAGCTTCAGAGTGGCAAAGCGCCTGGGCCAGATGGATTCCAGGTTGAATTCTATAAAGAATTTATAAGGGAACTGGCCGGGCCACTCATAAATATGTATAATTACTCACACAGTCAGGGCTGCCTCCCACCTTCGTTGAGAGAAGCAAATATCTCTCTCATTTTTAAAAAAGGAAAGGCCTCAGAAGATTGCTCATCATTTAATCCTTCTGCAGCTGTACAGGGCCCTGGTGAGACCGCCCCTGGAATATTGTGCGCAGTTTTGGCCTCCAAATGTGAGGAAAGACATTCTGCCTATTGAGGGAGTGCAGCGTATGTTCACGAGGTCAATTCCCGGAATGGCAGGACTATCTTACGCTGAAAGATTGGAGCGACTGGGCTTGTATATGCTTGAGTTTAGAAGGCTGAGAGGGGATCTGATTGAGACGTATGAGATTACTAAAGGATTGGACACTCTGGAGGCAGGAAGCATGTTTCCGCTGATGGGTGAGTCCCGAACCAGAGGACACAGTTTAAAAAATAAGGGGTAGGCCATTTAGAACAGAGTTGAGGAGAAACTTCTTCACCCAGAGAGTGGTGAGTGTTTGGAATGTTCTGCCCCAGAAGGCTGTGGAGTCCAAGTCTCTGGATACTTTCAAGAAAGTGTTGGATAGAGCTCTCAAGGATAGTGGAATCAAGGGTTGTGGGGATAAGGCAGGACCAGGACACTGATTGAGGATGATCAGCCATGATCATAATGAATGGTGGTGCTGGCTCGAAGGGCAGAATGGCCTACTCCTGCACCTATTGTCTATTGTCTATATAGACCCATATCCTTACTAAATGTAGGTTTCAAAATTTTTCCCAAACTGTTAGCATTACGACTGGAGAAGGTCTTACTATACATCATAAAAGAGGACCAGACGGGGTTCATAAAGGGTCAACTAATAATATTAGAAGGGTCTTAAAGATGATACAAGCCTGGCAACAAGGAACAATACCGGGTCTAGCTGCCTCCTTGGATGCAGAGAAGGCATTTGATCGGGTAGAATTGCCATATCTTTTTTATACACTGGAAAGGTTCAGTGTCGGAGAGGTATTTACTAAATGGGTTTCAATATTATATAATGATCCCAAAGCAACGGTGATCACCAATGGTTTAAGTTCGGATAGCTTTAGTGTTGGCAGGGGCTGTCATCAGGGATGTCCTCTTTCACCATTATTATTCACGCTAGTGATTGACTCACTAGCGGATGCTGTACGAGCTGACCCTAATATAACGGCTCCGAGGGTTGGATTGGGCAAACACAAAATTACTCTCTATGCGGATGATGTCCTCCTCTTAAGTGATCCTTTGATATCCGTGCCCCGCCTAATTCAAGTGATCAATCTATTTGGTATGTTTTCAGGTTATAAAATCAATTTTATGAAATCAGAGGCCATGCCGTTGGGAGGTCTTGCCAGTGTATCCAATCTACCGGATGGATCTTGCTTTCCCTTTCGGTGGTCACCAGAAGGTTTTTTATACTTAGATATTTTTATCACCCCAGTATTTGGTCAGCTGTATAAAGCCAATTTTGAGTACTTAGAGTCATAGAGTCATAGAGATGTACAGCATGGAAACAGACCCTTTGGTCCAACCCGTCCATACCGACCAGATATCACTTCTCTAGCTTCCCACAGAGTTCTCGGGTACACCGGATCAGGTCCTGGGGATTTATCCACCTTTAACCTTTTCAAGACATCCAGCACTTACTCCTCTGTAATCTGAACATTTTGCAAGATGTCACCATCTATTTCCCTACAGTCTATATCTTCCATATCCTTTTCCACAGTAAATACTGATGAAAAATATTCATTTAGTATCTCCCCCATTTTCTGTGGCTCCACACAAAGGCTGCCTTGCTGATCTTTGAGAGGCCCTATTCTCTCCCTAGTTACCCTTTTGTTCTTAATATATTTGTAAAACCCCTTTGGATTCTCCTTAATTCTATTTGCCAAAGCTATCTCAGGATGTTGCCTGGTATGGTAGAAAGATCGTATGAGGAAAGGCTGAGGCACTTGGGGTTGTTTTCATTGGAGAAAAGAAGGTTTAGGGGTGACTTGATAGAGGTGTACAAGATAATTAGGGGTTTAGATAGGGTCGACAGTGAGAATCTTTTTCCACGTATGGAGTCAGCTATTACAAGGGGGCATAGCTTTAAATTAAGGGGGGGTAGGTATAGGACAGATGTTAGGGGTAGGTTCTTTACTCAGCGAGTCGTGAGTTCATGGAATGCCCTGCCAGTAACAGTGGTGGACTCTCCCTCATTATGGGCATTTAAGCGGGCATTGGATAAGCATGTGGAGGATAGTGGGCTAGTGTAGGTTAGGTGGGCTTGGATCGGCGCAACATCGAGGGCCGAAGGGCCTGTACTGCGCTGTATTCTTCTATGTTCTATGTCCCCGTTTTGCCCTCCTGATTTCCCTCTTAAGTATACTCCTACTTTCTTTATATTCCAAATCACTATAAATGCCGGAGGAAACATCACAGAAGCGCTTCACAGGAGGCTCCCAAGCACTAAGGATGTCACCTAGACAGGGGACGAAATGTCTGCAACACAAATTTCCAGCTCGGCGAACAGAACCGCAACAACGAGCACCCGAGCTACAAATCTTCTCACAAACTTTCTTTATACTCTTCTAAGGATTCACTCGTTCTATCCTGTCTGTACCTGACATATGCTTCCTTCTTTTTCTTAACCAAACCCTCAATTTCTTTAGTCATCCAGCATTCCCTATACCTACCAGCCTTCCCTTTCACCCTGACAGGAATATACTTTCTTTGGATTCTCATTATCTCATTTCTGACAGCTTCCCATTTTCCATCCGTCCCTTTACCTGCGAATATCTGCCTCCAATCAGCTTTTGAAAATTCTTGCCTAATACCATCAAAATTGGCTTTTCTCCAATTTAGAACTTCAACTTTTAAATCTGGTCTATCCTTTTCCATCACTATTTTAAAACAAATAGAATTATGGTCACTGGCCCCAAAGTGCTCCCCCACTGACACCTCAGTCACCTGCCCTGCCTTATTTCCCCAAGAGTAGGTCAAGTTTTGCACCTTCTCTAGTAGGTATATCCACATACTGAATCAGAAAATTGTCTTGTACACACTTAAGAAATTCCTCTCCACCTAAACCTTTAACACTATGGCAGTCCCAGTTGATGTTTGGAAAGTTAAAATCCCCTACCATAACCACCCTATTATTCTTACAGATAGCTGAGGTCTCCTTACAAGTTTGTTTCTCAATTTCCCTCTGACTATTGGGGGGTCTATAATACAATCCCAATAAGGCGATCATCCCTTTCTTATTTCTCAGTTCCACCCAAATAACTTCCCTGGATGTATTTCCAGGAATATTCTCCCTTAGCACAGCTGTAAAGCTATCCCTCATCAAAAATGCCACTCCCCCTCCTCTTTTGCCTCCCTTCCTATCCTTCTTATAGCATTTGTATCCTGGAACATTAAGCTGCCAGTCCTGCCCATCCCTGAGCCATGTTCCCATAATTGCTATGATATCCCAGTCCCATGTTCCTAACCATGCCCTGAGTTCATCTGCCTTCCCTGTTAGGCCCCTTGCATTGAAATAAATGCAGTTTAATTTATTAGTCCTACCTTGTCCCTGCCTGCCCTGACTGTTTGACTCACTTCTGTTCTCAACTGTACCAGTCTCAGATTGATCTCTATCCTCACTATCTCCCTGGGTCCCATCCCCCCATCTTATTAGTTTAAATCCTCCCAAGCAGTTCTTGCAAATTTCCCTGCCAGTATATTAGTCCCCTTCCAATTTAGGTGCAATCCCGTCCTTCTTGTTAGAGAAAATAAGGCAGGACCTTCAACGCTGGGGAGATCTCCCAATATCTTGGTTAGGCAGAGTAGCCTTAGTTAAAATGAATACTCTACCTCATCTTCTATTTCCTATGAGAACGCTTCCCCTGATGCTGCCGAGACGGCTGGCTTGGCTCCTTTATTTGGAATCATAGATGGCCCCTTATCAAATTAGAAAAGCTGCAGCTCCCACAAGCAAGGGGAGGACTGGACATTCCAGATTTCAGGAGGTATCAATTGAGCTCTTTATTATCCAATGTAGCTGACTGGGTGTCTTGTGACCCACAATCAATCTGGTTGGATATTGAGACCTCCCAAGCAAAATGTTCCCTCATCAATCTTTTATTTATGGACAAGATGAGAGCTATTATGGACTATTGTAAAAATCCTATTGTATTAAATATAATTAAAGCCTGGAGGATAATGCGGCAAGATGAGGGTAACCTGCAAAAAACCTCCCCTAATACCCTCATAGTGGGAGCATCGGGATTTCAGCCAGGACTGATGGATGCTACATTTAAAATTTGAGAGTCCAGAGGTATCTCCTGCTTGGGAGACCTGTTTGATGGAGAAGTTTTGATGTCCTTTGAGCAATTGCATCAGAAGTTTGGACTGCCTAACAAGGACATCCTTCGGTACTTTCAAATACGAGACTTTATACAAAAAGAAGACCACACTGATAGTTAATCCCTACAAATTGGATAGGAAAAGGACAGTACTATGGCCGATGGGGCCGCCCTTGGTCAGTACTTTTATCATTCACTATACAATAAGGTCTCGAAGGACATGGAACGATTATATAAAACCTGGAATCAAGAATTAGGGTTGGAAATCTCTTAAAAAATGTGGGAGGACATCTGGGAAAATGCCAGAAAAATCTCTATTTGTAATAGAACTCAGGCTACTCAATTAAAGATACTTACAGGACTTATATGGCACCTGAACGACTAGCAAAGTTCAAGACAGGAGCATCCCCAATGTGTCCTAAATGTAAAAAAGAAGTTGGCACACTCACGCATTGTCTATGGACATGCCATAAGATCCATAGGTATTGGGATAGAGTAGCAAATGCCTTGATAGAGATCTTGGGTATGGAGATTAGATTGGATTCAGTATCCCTACTTTTGGACTTTTCCAATTCCCCCCCCACCGGATGCGTATGGGAGGAAATTATTTGCCATTCTCTCCTTTTGTGCAAGGAAAAATATTTTAGTGAATTGGGTAGCTAAGGCCCTACAGGACCTTCGAATTGGCACAGGATAGTCATGGAATATATCCCCCTTGACTTCCTCACAAATATAGTGCACCAAAAACTGAATTATTTTATAAAACATGGCAGCCCTTTTTGAACTACATCAACACAGATATTTCGGCCATACTGTCCAGGTCTTTTGTTTAGCTGTGGTAATGGTTGTGGCTGGTTCGGGGACCCCCGGGAGGAGGAATCCCGTATAAATACGGGTTCTACTATGTCTTGATGTAAATCTATTTTGAGCATGTATCTAGATATTTAATTATTTTGTTGTTTACTGCTAGTAATGTATGATATCCTATTTTATGTTTTGGTTGTAGGGTAGATTAGTAGCTAGTTGGGTTTTTTCCTCTTTTTTGGTTATTTTTTTTTCTTATTTATTTAGTTTTATATTGGTGCTTATGCTTGTTTGTATTACTTTTGTAATTTTGTAAAAAATCTTTAACATTGTCTTCTTTACAAATAAAAATACCTTATAAGAAAACTTTTCCTTTCCATGTATTTGCCCAAATGTCTTTTAAATGTTGTTAATGTACCTACTTCAACCACTTCCACTGGCAGCTCATTCCATATGCATACCACCTTCTCTGTGAAAAGGTTGCCTCTCAGGTTCCCTTTTATTCTTCCCCTCTAACCTTAAACTGATGCCCTCTAGCCCTTTATTCCCAAACTCTAGGAAAAAGACAGAGTGCACTCACCCTTTTCATGCCTCTCATGATCTTATACATTCTTTAAAATCACCTCTCAGTCTCCTGTGCTCTAAACAAAAAAGTCCTAGCTTGTCCAACCTCTCCCTATAACTCAGTCACTTGAGTCCTGGTAACATCTTTGTAAATTTCTTCTGCACTCTTTCCAGTTTAATAACATACTTCATATAACAAGATGACCAAAGGTGAACACAGTACTCCCAAGTGCGGCTTCACCAACGTCCTCTACAACTTCCCAACTTCTGGACTCAATGCCCTGACTGATGAAGGCCAGTGTGCCAAAAGCCTTCTTCACTGTCCTGTCTACCTGTGACTCCACTTTCAGAGAACCGTACACCTGAACTCCAAGGTCCCTTCTTTTCCACTACACTCCTTAAGGCCCTACAATTCACCCTGAAACTCCTTTCTTGATTTGACTTTCCAAAATGCAAGACCTCACACTAATCTATACTAAACTCCATTTGCCATTTCTCAGCCCACTTCCCCAGTTGATCAAGGTCCTGCTGCAATTTAGAACATAGAACAGTACAGCACTGTATAGGCCCCTCGGCCCATGATGTGTTGAGTATTTATCTTAATCTAAGATCAAGATATCCTACACACCCTCAATTTACTTCCATCCATATGCTTGTCCAGCAGTCACTTAAATGTCTCCAAGGTTTCTGACTCTACCAACACCGCTGGCAGTGAATTCCATGCGCACACCACTGTGTGTAAAGAACCTACCTCTGACATCTCCCTTTACCTTCCTCCAATCACCTTAAAATTATGACCCCTTGTGACAGTCATTTCTGCCCTGGGGAAAAGTCTCTGTCTATCCACTCTATCTATGCCTCTCATTACTTTGTACATCTCCAACAAGTCACCTCTCTTCCTTCTTCTCTCCAGTGTGAAAAGCCCTAGCTTACTCAATCTCTCTTCATAAGACAAGCCCTCCAATCCAGGCAGCAGACTGGTAAATCTCTTCTGCACCCCCACTAAACCGTCTACATCCTTCTTAAAATGAGGTGACCATTGGACACAATATTCTAGGTGTGGTCTAACCAGGGTTTTATAGAGCTGCAGCAAAACCTCGTGGCACTTAAACTCAATAAACCTGTTAATGAAAGCCAAAACACCATATGCCTTCTTAACAACCTTATCAACTTGGGTGGCAACTTTGCAAGATCTATGTACATGGACCCCAAGATCCCGCTGATCCTCCACACTGTCAAGAATCCTGTCTTTAACCCTGTATTCAGCATTCAAATTCGACTTTCCAAAATGAATCACTTCGCATTTATTCAGGGTTGAACTCCATCTGCTATTTCTCAGCCCAGCTCTGCATCCTGTCAATGTCTTGTTGTAGCCTGCAACAGCCCTTGAAACTATCTACAACACCAATGACCTTTGTGTCATCAGCAAAATTACTAACCCACCCTACCACTTTTTTATCCAAGTCATTTATAAAAACTGCAAAGAGCAGAGGCCCAAGAACAGATCCCTGCAGGACACCACTGGTCATCAACCTCCAGGCGGAACACTTTCCATCCTTTTGGCCAAACAATTTAATATCGAGACAGCCAAATTTCCCCAAAATGTCAAATTTCCTGCTCCTTAGATGTTGCCTGACCTGCGGTGCCTTTCCAGCACCACTGTAATCTTGTTTCTGAATGAGCCTACTGTGGGGAACTTTATCAAATGCCTTACTGAAATCCATATACACCAAATCCACTGCTCAACCTTCATCAACTAGTCTCGTCACATCCTCAAAGAACTCAATAAGGTTTGTGAGGCATGATGTACCCCTCACAAAGCCACACTGACTTTCTTTAATCAAATTATATTTTTCCAAATTGTCATAAATCCTATCTCTCAGAATCCTTTCCAGGTTCCTTGCTTACCACAGACGTAAGACTGACCGACCTGTCATTCCCAGGGATTTCCCTATTCCCTTTCTTGAACAGGGAACAACATCAGCTCCCTCCAATCATCTGCTACTTTTCCCATAGAGAGTGAGGTTGCAAAGATCATCGCCAGAGGCGCAGCAATCTCATTCCTCACTTCCCGTAGTAACCTTGAATATATCTGGTCCAACCCTAGGGAGTTATCTATCTTGATGCTTCCCAAAATTTCCAGCACATCAATTTTCGTAATATCAAACTGTTCAAGCCTACTAAACTGGTCCACGGTGTTTTCACGATCAACAAAGTCCCTCTCTCTAGTGAAAACTGAAACAAAAATCTCATTTACGGCCTCCCCTACCTCTTCAGACTCCAGGCACAAGTTCCCTCTATTATCCCTACCCTCTCTCTGATCATTCTCTTATTCCTCACATATGTGTAGAATGCCTTTGGGTTTTCCCCAATCCTTCCCTTCAAGGCTTTTTTGTGCACTTTCTAGCTCTCCTCAGTCCATTTTTGAGTTCTTTCCTAACTACGCTGTGATTGTTTAAAGCGTGCCCAGATCCTTGCTTCCTCAACCTTAAGTAAGCTTCCTTCTTCCTCTTGACAAGAAGCTCCTCTTCTCTTGTCACCCAAGGCTCCTTCACCTTACCATTCCTTGTCTGTCTCAGAGGGACAAAATTATCTGACACTTGAAGCAAGCGCTCCTTAAACAGCCTCCACATTTCTGTTGTGCATTTCCCATAGAACAATTGCTCCCAATTTATACTCCACAGCTCCTGTCTAATAGCAGTGTAATTTCCCCTCCCTCAATTAAATACCTTCCCATACTGTCTGCTCCTATCCCTCTCCATGGCTATGGTAAAGGTGAGGTACTTGTGGTCACTGTCACCGAAGTGCTCTCCTACCGAGAGATCTGATACCTGGCCTGGCTTATTGCCAAGCATCAAATTCAGTATGTCCCCTCCCCTAGTCAGCCTATCTACATATTGAGTCAGGAATCCTTCCTGGACATACCTGACAAAATCGGCTCCATCCAGACCATCGGGAGTAAGGAGGTTCCAATTAATATTGAGGAAGTTGAATTCACCCATAACAACAACTCTGTCACATCTGCACCTTTCCAAGATCTGTTGTCCAATCTGTTCTTCCATCTTTCTGCTGCTATTGGGGAGGGGGGGGGGTCCTGTAGAAAACACCCAATACAGTGGCTGCTCCTTTCCTGTTACTGACTTCTACCCATACTGACTCCCACCCATACTGACTCAGAAGACAAAATCTCCTTTTCTGCAGCTGTGATGCACTCTCTAATTCACAATGCTACTCTCCCTCCTCTTTTAGTCCCCTCCATGTTCTTTTTAAAATATCTAAACCCTGCAACATCTAGCAACCATTCCTGCCACTGTGAAATCCATGTCCCCATTATGGCCACAACATCATAGTTCCAAGTATTGATCCATGTTCTAAGTTCATCGCTCTTATTCCTGACAGTCCTTGCATTGAAACAGACACTTTAACTCATCCCTTTGTCCTATCAACTGTGTATCCCTTCCTGACAGACTCTCTGCATTCCATTTCTGCCTGTTCAACAACTACCCTCTCCTCTGATTTCTAGCTCTGGTTGTCATACCCTTGCCAAACTAATTTAAACCCTCGCGAAGTGCTCTCGCAAATCTGCTGCCCAGGACATTGGTGCCCCTCCAGTTTAAGTGCAAATTGCCTTTCATGTACAGGTTTCACCTTCCCTAGAAGGTACCCCAATGATCTATGTTTCTGAAGCCGTCCTCCTGTACCAGCCCTGCTGCCACATGTTTAGCTGCACTCACTCCCTGTTCCTCGCCTCATTAGCATTTGCCACCAGTAGTAATCCTGAGATTACTACTCTGCTTGTCCTGCTTTTTAGCTTCCAACCTAACTCCCTGAAATCACTTTTTCGATCCTCATCCCTTTTCCTGGCTATGTCATTGGTGCCAACGTGCACCATGACTTCTGGTTGCTCCCCCTCCCCCTTCAGAATCCTGTAGACTCAATCAGAGATATCCTGGACCCTGGCACCTGGGAGGCAACATACTTTCCAGGAGTTCCACTCATGACCAAAGAACCTCCTATCCGTTCCTGTAACTATTGAGTCTCCTGCCACTAGCGCTTTTCTATTCTCCCCGCATCCCTTCTGAGCCACAGAGCCAGGTTCAGTAACAGAGACCTGGCCACTACGGTTTTCCCTGGTAGGTCATCCCCCCCCCCCCCCCCAACAGTATCCAATACAGTATAACAATTATTGAGGGGAACACCCACAGGGGATCCCTGCACTGTCTGCCTGTGCCCTTTCTGATCCCTGACTGTATCCCATCTACCTTTTTCCCGTACCTGAGGTGAGACTACCTCTCTGTAATTCCTCTCTATTAGCCCCCTCAGCCTCCCGAATGATCCAAAGTTCATCCAGCTCCAGTTCCCTAATGTGATTTCCGAGGAGCTCGAGCTGGGTGCACTTCCCGCAGATGAAGTCCCACATCCCTACAGAAGGAGCATGCAACTGCCCTAACATCCATTACCACTGTTCTGAATTCCCAAAGAGAATATTGAAAAAACTAGTAACCTTACTGCATCGGTGCACAGAACCTTTTTTTTTGGTTAGAGGAAGAAGATGTGTGGGAGACACTTCTTAAGCAGTGTTTCGGGTAAAACAATCACCCAAGTATATTACCTCACTTACTCAGCAGCTCCGTGTCTGCTCCTGCTCACTGTGCACTCCGCCTATTCACAAAATAAATTATTAAAGCAAAGAACTTTTCTCCCCAGCAGCCCCCGGTCCTCACTCTCACTGCTCCCTAATTTCTGATAACCTTCCTCACTGTCCACAATACTTCTTATTTTATCATCATCTACATACTTACCAATCATGCCTTGCACATTCTCATCCAAATCATTGATATAGATAACAAATAGCAATGAACCCAGCGCTGACCCCTGAGGCACACCACTAGTCACAGGCCTCCAGTCCAACAAGCATCCTTCCACTATTACCCTCTGCTTCTTTCTATCAAGCCAATTGCACATCCAGTTTGCCAGTTTCCCTTGGATTCCATGAGATCTAACCTTCCAGAGCAGCCTACTTTGTTGAACCTTACCAAAGGCCTGACTGAAATTCATATAGACTACATCTACCGCTCTGCCCTCATCAACATTCCTGGTCACTTCACCAAAGAACACGAACAAATTTGTGAGGCATGATCTCCCACACACAAAGCCATGCTGACTATTCCTAATCAAACTCTGTCTTTCCAAATGCATGTATATCTTATCCCTCAGACTCTTCTCAAGTAACTTACCCACCACAGATGTAAAGCTTACTGGTCTCTCGTTCCTAGATTTTTCTTTGCAGCCCTTCTTGAATAAGGGCACAACATTCACTAGTCTCCAGTCTTCACCCGTGGCTAACAATGATGCAAAAATATCAGCAATGGACCCCGGCAATTTCATCTCCAGTCTCTTGCAGTGTTCTTGGATATATCTGGTCAGAACCAGGAGATTTATCCACGCTCATACATTCTAATATGTCCAACACCCCCTCTATTGTCATATGGACTGTTCCCAAGATATCACCACTAACTGCCCCAAGTTCCCAAGTCTTCATGTCTTTCTCCATGGTAAACCCAGATGAGAAATATTTATTAAGGACCTCATCCCATTTCCTGCAGTTCCATAAGTACATATCCACTATGGTCTTTGAAGAGTCAAATTCTCTCTCTAGTTATTCTTTTTCCTTTAATATACTTAAAGCACTTCTTTGGATTCACGCTAATCTTCTCAACCAAGGCTATTTTGTGCCCCCTTTTCACCCTCCTGATTTCTTCTTTAGTAAACTTCTGTATCCCTATACACCTCTAGGGATTCCCTTGATCCTAACTGCCTGTACCTGAGCCACTTCTCCTCCTTTTTTGTGATCTAAGCCTCAATATCTCTTGTCATCCAGGGACTCCCTATTCATGCCAACCTTGCCCTTCACCTTCACACGAACATAAAGACTTTGAATTCTGCAACTTTTAGTAAATAGTGCATTTACACTCAAAGATCTGTTCCTCTGCTTCACACAGACTTATTCCTTGCCAGAAAAAAGTTGACCTGCCTTTTCTTCGCATCAAAATGTACCATTCACCTATATCTATCACCAATCTCCAGCACCATCTTAAAACACAGAAAACTAAACCAAAACATACAATATGAAGGCAGAAGAATAAAGAAATAAAGAAAAAGTGATCAACTTTACATCCTTAGAACATAGAATAGTACAGCGCACTACAGGCCCTTCGGCCCTCAATGTTGTGCCTACTGCTCTAAGCTCAAACTAAACGACATACGCTTCATTTTACTATCATTCATGTGCCTATCCAAGAGTATTTAAATGTCACTCATGTATCTTACTTTACTACCACTGCTGGCTATACATTCCACGTACCCACCACTCTGTGTAAAGAATGTATCACTGGTTCAGTGACATTAAGAGATTGAGGCTCAGTAGCCTTAGATGGATCCATTTGTAACAGGTTCCTTTTCTTATTTGGCCTATGTGCACACATTTGATATGTAAAGCTGAATATTTGTGATCAGATCAATGATCAACTCAACCAATAGTATAAATAATTCTCGATTAAAACTTTAAGCATTCAAGTACATTAGCACACAATAGAGGAAGACTGCCAGAGGAAAGGCCGCTGTTGCAGTTATGCTGAGCAAGTTGCAAGCTACGCAGACTTAAGAGCAGGGACAAGTATGTAACATTTTGAAAATGTCTCCATTTAACAATAAAGAAAATATTAATTCAACCAGACATTAAGTCATGAATGTACCTTTTGAGAGATCTGCATGCTGTTCTCCTGCATGTTCATGATTGCCTCAGAAATCTTGACATCAATGGGGTCCATGACTGATTCAATATTGAATGGTCCTTCCAACCTTTCTGCAACCATCAACATTGCATCTGTAAGCAGAAATGGTCAGTTATTGCCACACATCTCAGTAACAACTGCTTCATTTCAAAACCTTCAATTCTTTCCTCAAAGATGAACTCAATTCATCTTTGCACATTTGTCATCAGTAGCTAGGAACAAAGTTAAGGCTGAAACTGATCCAAACAGCTTAGCAGGAGCAGATTACAAACAGGCAGAGTGAGAGCATCCACTCAAACAATTCAAAGATGATAAGTATTAAAATAAGACAGATTGCAGCAGGAGCTTGACAAAAATGGAAGGTTGAGTTCCTGAACCGACAGGGCATACAATAGGGTGAAAGCACAGGTGTCATTTAGTTGAAATGGCTGCTTTGCAATGCAGTGATAAGAACACAAGCATATAAGAAATAAGAGCAGGAGTAGGCCATCTGGACTCTCCAGCCTACTCTGCCATTCAATAAGATCATGGCTGATCTTTTCACGGACTTACCCATGTGCTCACCATTACCATTAATTCCTTTACTGTTCAAAAATCTAACTTTGCCTTAAAAACGCTCAACGAGGTTCAGTGGGCAGAGAATCCCAGAGATTCACAACCCTTTGGGTGAAGAAGTTCCTCCTCAACTCAGTCCTAAATCTGCCTTCCCCTATTCTGAGGCTATGCCCCCTAGTTCAGGTTTCACCTGTCAGTGAAAACAACCTCCCTGCTTCTATCTTATCTGTTCCCTTCGTAATTTTATATATTTCTATAAGATTCCCCCTCATTCTTCTAAATTCCAATTAGTAAAGTCCCATGCTCAATCTCTCCTCAACAGCATGAATTTAATTCCTGCACCAGCTGAGGTTACAATGAAGGACTCTCTTTCTCAACCTCTCCCCTCACCTAAGGCATGGTAATCCTCAGGTTAAACCACACTAGTCGTTTCTTTCTAGTGGGAGACTATGCTGACCAAAAACCACCATCTAACTACACGGCCCTCTGGATTGGAAAATAGCATTTCACTCCGCTTTTTAAAAAGGGTGACAAAGGATAAACCAGGGAATTACAGATCATTTAGCCTAATAGCTGTGATGAGAAAATTGGTGGAATCTATAATCAAGGATGACATTGGTTGGGTCACTTTTGGAATGCTGCATGCAGTTCCGGTCACCCTACTATGGGAAGGATGCTGTGAAACTTGAAAGGGTTCAGAAAAGATGTACAAGGATGTTGCCAGGGTTGGCGGGTTTGAGCTGCAGGGAGAGGCTGAATAGGCTGGAGCTATTTTCCCTGGAGCGTCAGAGGCTGAGGGTTTATAAGGTTTATAAAGTCACGAGCTGTATGGTTAGGGTAAATAAAGTCCTTTCATGGGTTGGGGGAGTCCAAAAATAGAGGGCATACGTTTAAGATAAGAGGGGAAAGATTTAAAAGGTACCTAAAAGGCAGCTTTTTCATGCAGAGGTTGGTGCGTGTATGGAATGACCTGCCCGAGGAAGTGGAGGAGGCTGATACAATTACAACATTTAAAAGGCATCTCAATGGGTATCTGAATAGAAAGGGCTTCAAGGGTTATAGGCCAAATGGTGGCAAATAGGGCTACATTAATTTAGGATATCTAGTCAACATGGATGAGTTGGACCGAAGCGTCTGTTTCCGTGCTATGACTTTAGATGCTGCAACACACTTCCGGAGCAGGTGGGACTTGAACCAGGTTTTCATGGATCAGAGGTAGAAACACTACCATGAGCCTCTCAAAATGGTGGGACTGGCACAGTATGTAGTGTTTGGGCTACTGAGCCCACTTGCTCCAGGCCGGCCAAATCACAGAACATAGAACAGCACAGTGCATTAACGACCCTTCAGCCCTCGATGTTGCGCCACCCTGTGAAACCAATCTGAAGCCAATCTATCCATTTTCATCCATAGGTTATCCAATTACTTTTAAATGACCTTAAAGTTGGCGAGTCTACTACTGTTGCAGGCAGTGCATTCCACACCCTTACTCCTCTCTGAGTAAAGAAACTACCTCTGACATCTGTCCTATATCTATCACCCCTCAATTTAAAGCCATGTCCTCTCGTGCTAGCCATCACCATCCAAGGAAAAAGGCTCTCACTGTCCACCCTATCTAATCCTCTGATTATCTTATATGTCTTAACTAATTCATTCCTAAAGAAGGGCTTATGCTCGAAACGTCGATTCTCCTGCTCCTCGGATGCTGCCTGGCCTGCTGTGTTTTTCCAGCATCACATTTTTCAACTCTGGTACTCCAGCATCTGCAGTCCTCACTTTCTCTTAATTAGGTCACCTCTCAACCTTCTTCTCCCTATCAAAAACAGCCTCAAGTCCCTCAGCCTTTCCTCATAAGATTTTCCCTCCATACCAGGCAACATCCTAGTAAATCTCCTCTGAATCCTTTCCATAGGTTCCATATCCTTCCTACAATGCGGTGACCAGTATTGTATGCAATTGTCCACATGTGGCCACACCAGAGTTTTGTAAAGCTGCAGCATTACCTTGTGGCTCTGAAAGTCAATCCCTCTACCAATAAAAGCTAATACACAGTATGCCTTCTTAACAACCCTATAAACCTGGGTGGCAATTTTCAGGGATCTATGTACACAGACACAGATCTCTCTGCTCATCTACACTACCAAGATTCTTACCATTAGCCCAGTACTCTGCATTCCTGTTGCGACTATCAAAGTGAATCACCTCACACTTTTCCACATTAAACTCCATTTGCCATCTCTCAGCGCAGCACTGCAGCTTATCTATGTCTCTCTGTAACCTACAACATCCTTCGTCACTATCCACAACTTCACTGACCTTAGAGTCATCTTCCAAATTTACTAATCCAACCTTTTATGCCCTCATCCAGATCATTTATAAAAATGACAAGCAACAAATGACAATGACAATGGCCCCAAAACAGATCTGTGCGGTACCCCACTAATAACTGAACACCAGGGTAAATATTTGCTATCAACCACCATCCTCTGTCTTCTTTCAGCTAGCTAATTTCTGATCCAAACTGCTAAATCATCCTCAATCCCACGCCTCCGTATTTTGTGCAATAGGCTACCATGGGGAACCTTATCAAAAGCCTGACTTGAATCCATATACTGGATTAGTGGTGCCGGAAGAGCACAGCAATTCAGGCAGCATCCAAGGAGCAGTAAAATCAACGTTTTGGGCAAAAGCCCTTCATCACTGCTACTTGGATGCTACCTGAACTGCTGTGCTCTTCCAGCACCACTAATCCAGAATGTGGTTTCCAGCATCGGCAGTCATTGTTTTTACCTTGAATCCATATACACCACATCAACCGCTCTACCCTCATCCACCTGTTTAGTCACCTTCTCAAAAAACTCATTAAGGTTTGTGAGGCAAGACCTACCCTTTACAAAACCATGTTAACTATTCCTTATCAACTTATTCATTTCTAGATGCTTATAAATCCTAGCTCTTATAACTCTTTCCACCACTTTACCCACAACTGAAGTAAGGCTCACAGGACTATAATTACCAGGGCTGTCTCAACTTGCCTTCTTGAACATGGGGACAACATTTGTTATCCTGCAGTCTTCTGGCACTATTCCAGTAGACAATGATGACATAAAGATCAAAACCAAAGGCTCGGCAATCTCCTCCATGGCTTCCCAAAGAATCCTAGGATAAATCCCATCTAGCCCAGAGGACTTATCTATTTTTACACTTTCCAGAATTGCTAACACCTCCTCCTTATGCACCTCAATCCCGTCTCATCTAGTAGCCTGAATCTCAGCATTCTCCTCGACCATATTTTCTTTTTCTAGTGTGGATACTGATGAAAAGTATTCATTTAGCACTTCCCCTATCTCCTCTGACTCCACGCACAACTTCCCACTAATGCACTTGATTGGCCCTAATCTTACTTTAGTCATTCTTTTATTCCTGATAAACCTATAGAAAGCCTTAGGGTTTTCCTTGATCCTATCCACCAACGACTTCTCATGTCCCCTCCTGGCTCCTCTTAGCTTTCTCTTCAGATATTTCCTGGCTCACTTTTAACTCTCAAGCGCCCCAACTGAGCAATCACATCTCATCATAACATAAGCCTTCTTCTTCCTCTTGACAAGAGATTCAACTTCCTTAGTAAACCACGGCTCCCATGCTCAATAACTTCCTCCCTGTCTGACAGGTACATACTTATCATGGACCTGCAGTAGCTGGTCCTTGAATAAGCTGCACATTTGAACTGTGCCCATCCCCTGCAGTTACCTTCCCCATCCTATGCATCCTTAATCTGCTTAATTGCATCGTAATTGCCTTTCCCCCAGCTATAACTTCTGTCCTGCGGTATATACCTATCCCTTTCCATCACTAAAGTAAACATACTTAAACATCTATCTGAACCTGCAATAACTATTCCTGTCCCTGCTCTATCCATGTCTCCAAAATGGCCACAATATTGAAATCCCAGGTACCAACACACACTGCAAGTTCACCCACCTTATTCCAGATGCTCTTGGCGTTGAAGTAGACACACTTCAAACCAACTTCTTGCTTGCCGGCACCTTCTTGCGATCTTGAAATCATAGTTCTGACTTCACTACTCTCAACCTCCCGTATATTCAAACTACAATTTCAGTTCCCATCCCCTGCTGAATTAGAGAGCCTTGATGAGTCTATATAGGGAGCCTTGATAAGTGACCTCTTTATCTCAATTCTTGCTACAGTAATCAACACCTAATTCATGTGTTGTTTTAACTTTCTATGTCTGGTTCTGACCTTTACTCTATAATTAAACTTGCAAAGAATTTACTAGTTGAATTCCCACTTTGATCCAAATCCCCAGGTACTCATTCTGTCTCAATCATGCTCACTCTGACTGTAGGGCATAATAATTATATTCTCCAATAGATGTTCTAATGACCTTGAATAAAATTTCCCAGTTGATCGAAACAGAAATAACTCCACATTTGAGTTCCATTAGCCATAGCTGTAAGATATTTTCCTGGGGGGATTTTATTCTGCAAGGGAATGTCCATTTTGTTTCGCATGTCAATGCTCATCATTTCTTATTTATAATTTTATAAATTACATTCATGGGCTGTAGGCATTGCTGGCAAGGCCAACGGTTATTGTCCATCCCTAACTGGCCTCGAGAAGTTTCTTGAACAGCTGCAATCCATGTGACCGAGGGACACCCATAGCACTGTTAGCAAGGAAGTCCAGTGAAAGAATCATGATAGAACAGCGATGTAGTTTCAAGTCAGGATGGAGTGTGACGTGATTTGATTTCTTGTCATGTGGACCTAAGTACAGCAAGCAGTACAGGCAAGGACATACAGATCATAAGGTGAAAAAAGGCTTGGACAGAGTAAGGCAGGTTAAACTGCACAGGACATGCGGTGCAAAATCAACATTAACAAGATGAGCATTATTTGAACTCAGAGTCTTTTGGAAGGGAACCTGCAGGTGATGGTGTTCTCATGCATCTGCTGTTGCTGTCCTTTAAGGTAATAAAGACTGTGGGTTTACAGCTGCTACCAAACGAACTTTGAGTTACTGCAATACATCTCAGAAATGATATACCCTAAGTGATGATGAAAGAGAATTTTGAAAGCAGTGGCTGAGGTATCAAACAATGTCTTGGGAGGTGTCAAACATCTTGAGCATTTGGAGCTTAGGCAAGTGGTGAATATGTCATCATAACCCTACCTTATAGATGGTGGAATTGATTTGGGGAGTCAGGTAGTGAGTTGCTCACTGTGAGTTCCTAGCTTCTAACTTGTTCTTGTAGCCACAATATTCATCTTACTTCGGTAGTGGGCAAATTGTTAGAATCAATCCTGAGAGATTAAATAAACTATCACTTAGAAAAACAGATTATCAGGGATCGCCAGCATGGCTTTAAACAAAGTTCATACCTGACAAATTTGATCGAATTCTTTGAGGAAGTGACAAGGAGGATTTATGATTAGATTAGATTCCCTACAGTATGGAAACAGGCCCTTCAGCCCAATAGGTGCGCACCGACCTTCCGAAGAGTAACCCACCCAGACCCATTCCTCTACCCCACATTATCCCTGACAAATGCACCTAACACTATGGGTAATTTAGCATGGCCAATTCACCTAACCTGCACATCTTTGGATTGTGGGAGGAAACCAGAGCACCCGGAGGAAACCCACGCTGACACGGGGAGAATGTACAAACTCCACATCGACCTACACCCGATGCCAGAATCAAACCCCGGTCCCTGGTGCTGTGAGGCAGCAGTGCTAACCACTGAACCACCATGCCGCCCCACGGTGAGTTGCATAAGATTACAGGGGATATGGGGAAAACTTTGTTTTTAAATATAGAGTGGTGGTTATCGAGAATTCGCTGCATGAGTTGGTGGTGGAGGCAGAGACCCTAAATTCTTTTAGCAAGTATCTAGATCTGCACCATGAGTGCTATAAGTTGCAGGGCTATGGCCTGTGTGCAAGAAGATGGGATTATAAAAGGATTATATCCAGGTGTCTTTGGCTCAGCATGGAAAAGATGTGCCAAATGGTCCTCATCTATCTATATCATTTCTGTCATTCTATGGTTTTAACCTGAGCAAAGAGTATGGGGAAAAAGCAGGAACAGAGGACTGAGTTGGATGATCAGTCATGATAATACCAAACGGTAGAGCAGACTCAAAAGACCAAATGACTTACTCCTGCTCTTCTTTTTTGTTTGTTTTCCCATATTATTGCTGCAATTTTGTTTCACATGATATTTTAGAAGTCCATCGTGATTATACTTTGCATAACAGTACAGTTACTGTAAAGGATGGACCTCACCTGCTGGCTGGAATGGAGAGTTCCAAATGTCTTCTCTTTCCAAGAGTCCCAGCAGGCGTATGTGCCAAACAGGAAGCTGACAAACTGGTGGCAGACTTTTCCCCAGAATCAGCACCCCATAGGAAACAACCAGGCTTATTGAGGGTTAAGGCTGAAAACTGTTTTGATGAAGAGTGCCGTCAGGAAGCTAATGGCAGCAAGGCCAAACAACAATGTCCCAAGTCCAAGCCCAGGTCATGTGTGTGTATTCACGGATTGATGTTTGCACGGAGTGGGCATTGTGGTGTTAGAAGCAAGGGCAGCTGGTGGTTCTCATTGAGCATCTTCCCCATTCTGGATCCCTCAATCAGATCTCGGAGTGTCTTTGAATTCAAGGCTTCTACATCAAAATCCCCCATCCTCCCCTGGGAGCTAGCAAGCAAACATACCAAGGGTTTATTTCTATTTTCATCACTGTCACCTCAGTCACTACTGTTTAAGCTTTCTGCCTCTTCTTCCGCCATTCTGCCCATTTTACTTAAATTGTTACTCTGTTGTACAAGTCTCAACATTTCTCTTGCTGCTTTTGAATTTACTCTTCCTCTTTTTGAATTGCCTACAACATGCCACCTCCAAGGGGTTTACACAAATTTACCTTGCCGCAATAGAAACTGATGAGTTCTCACATATAAAACTTGACAAGGAAGAGAAGGATACATATTAAAAATAAACCAGCCCAAACCTCCAGAGAAAGGGAGAACAAACTACATTGTGTATAAGGTTAGCAAGAGCCCCATCATGAGCCTTTTCCTGCTGCTATCACTGATAATAATAAGTAAAATGTGTTGCAATGCATAAGAGTGTTTACTGGCTCTTCACACCTGCCCTTGCATTTTACTGCTGCTCCAGATCAAATGCTTATGCATCTTCTTTACTTCCCACCACTCTACCAAGATAAGTTTCTTTACAATGAAACTCAAAAAATGACTTACCAATAAAATTGTTCCACTCTGTGTCCAAATCTGCCTGATTGGCCAAGCAACCCTTCATGACATTGAGGCAGTAATTTTTACAAGGTTTAAGAGCGAGTAACCCTAGACATTGTGGACAGTATGTCATCTTCAGCAATGCGTTGGTACATTCTGTTGTTGGATTGACCTATTTTTAAAAAAAGACGTAGATGTTATAATATGCAATAAAAGTCCTAGATACCCATCATACAATGATTAACTTCCAGCTCATTTCAAGATTAAATGAGTTGACGGCTTCAGTCCTCAGTTTTGCTCAAAAACATGCCTGACAAATGATGGAGAATTACCAAAGTTTGGGAGAAGATTTGTAGCTCGGGTGCTCGTTGTTGTGGTTCTGTTCGCCGAGCTGGGAATTTGTGTTGCAGACGTTTCGTCCCCTGTCTAGGTGACATCCTCAGTGCTTGGGAGCCTCCTGTGAAGCGCTTCTGTGATGTTTCCTCCGGCATTTATAGTGATTTGTATCTGCTGCTTCCGGTTGTCAGTTCTAGCTGTCCGTTGCAGTGGCCGATATATTGGGTCCAGGTCGATGTGCTTATTGATTGAATCTGTGGATGAGTGCCATGCCTCTGGGAATTCCCTGGCTGTTCTCTGTTTGGCTTGTCCTATAATAGTAATGTTGTCCCAGTCGAACTCATGTTGCTTGTCATCCGCGTGTGTGGCTACTAAGAATAGCTGGTCATGTCGTTTCGTGGCTAGTTGGTGTTCATGGTTGCGGATCATTAGCTGTCTTCCTGTTTGCCCTATGTAGTGTTTTGTACAGTCCTCGCATAGAATTTTGTACACTACATTGGTTTTGCTCATGCTGGGTATCGGGTCCTTCGTCCTGGTGAGTTGTTGTCTGAGAGTGGCTGTTGGTTTGTGTGCTGTTATGAGTCCCAGTGGTCGCAGTAGTCTGGCTATCAGTTCAGAAATGTTTTTGATGTATGGTAGGGTGGCTAGTCCTTTGGGTTGTGGCATGTCCTCATTCCGTTGTCTTTCTTTTGATTCAATCAATAAGCACATCGACCTGGACCCAATATACCGGCCACTGCAACGGACAGCTGGAACTGACAACCGGAAGCGGCAGATACAAATCACTATAAATGCCGGAGAAAACATCACAGAAGCGCTTCACAGGAGGCTCCCAAGCACTGAGGATGTCACCTATACAGGGGATGATACGTCTGCAACACAAATTCCCAGCTCGGCAAACAGAACCACAACAACATGGAGAATTACCCTCAACAACTGACTGTACTATTGACAGCTTGAAGTGACATTGCTCTTGAAGTATAAAGCCAGATCCTTGATAAGTACAAACTGAAGTGGCTATGGCAATGAATCATAACCACCAATATTGGTGGTGGCATAGTAATGTGCAAATACATTTGCAATTCGATTTTCTTTCTCTTTTAGATTTCAGAGCTATATCATGTTTTGCAAAACTGCTTGAGCATTTTGAGGATGTAACTAGCAGAACAGATAACAGAACATCGAACGTAGGACAGTGCAGCACAGTACAGGCCCTTCAGCCCTCAATGTTGTGCCGACTTTTTATCTTACTCTAAGATCAGGCTAACCTACATACCCTTCATTGTACTACCTTCCACGTGCCTATCCAAGAGTCGCATAAATGTCCCTAATGTATCTGACTACTACCACTGCTGGCAGGGTCGATAGTGTGGTGCTAGAAAAGCACAGCAGGTCAGGCAGCATCCGAGGAGCAGGAGAATCACCATTTTAGGTAAAAGCCCTTCATCAGGCATGAATTGCGTCAATCACAAGAGGGCATAGTTTTAGGGTAAGGGACAGGAGATTTAGAGGGGATTTGAGAAAAAAAATATTTTCACTCAGAGGGTGGTGGAAATCTTGAATGCACTGCCTGGGAAAGCAATGGAGGCTGGAAATCTTACAACTTTTCAAAAAAAAAATTTTGATGACCACTTGTAATATCCTAACATCCAAGGATATGGGACAAGGGCAGGATATTGGGATTGATACATTTTTAGTCATAGTTATTGTTCGTGCAGGCTCAATGGGCCAAAGGGACCTTTTCTGCGCTGTAAGACTCTGTCACTGTACAACACAGGTTCTTGATCTTCCTTCTCCAGATGCTTTCATTGACATGCACATAGGGGTGGCATGGTGGCTCAGTGGTTAGCAGCGTGGGTGACCTCCAAGTGCTCCGGTTTCCTCCCACAGTCCAAAGATGTGCAGGTGGGGTAAATTGGCCATGCTAAATTGCCCTTAACGTTAGGTGCATTAGTCAGACGGAAATGGGTCTGGCTGGGTTACTCTTCGGAGAGTTGGTGTGGACTTATTGGGCCAAAGGGCCTGTTTCCACACTGTAGGGAATCTAATTTAAACATCACCATGTGCCTGATCCACACTTTAAAAAGGTCTCTGAATTATTAACTAAAAATCATTGCTGCAACTGCTGTATTAAAAATAAACCGTTTTTCTCCAGATATAAAGTAGCTTTTTTTATAGTTTTTTTTAAGCAACAGAGAGAGCTCATGAGCACCTAAGCCTGATCCTATCAGATGGCTTTTCCCTATTTTATTCAGAGCCCCAAGCTGTTCAACTGCCTGAGGGTCAACCACACAGTTGGTGGCATGCAGAGGACATTATCATCATTAGCTGGTGACTGGTCCACAAACCAATCAGCTACTTGTTACCAGCCGAATCTCCATTTGTATGCACCCTTGGCTCAGCTCCAACCACTAGTACTAAAGATATGTGCTCTTGAACTTTCTACTCTTGATCATCAGTAAAGTGATGGAAGGTGTCATCAACAGTGCTATCAAGCAGCATCTGCTCAGCAATAATCTGTTCACTAATGCCCAGTTTGTGTTCCACCAGCCTCTCCGCTCCTGACCTCATTACAACCTTGATTCAAACATGGACAAAAGAGCTGAACTTCAGAGGTGAGGTGAGAATGACAGCCCTTGACATCAAGGGCGCATTAAGGGAGTATAGCATCAAGGAGCCCTTGTGAAACTGGAATCAAAGGGAATTGGGAGCAAACTCTCTGCTGGTTGGACTCAGACCTGACACATATGAAGATGGTTGAGATTGCTAGAGGTCACTCATCTCTGTTCCAGGATATCTCTGCAGGAGCTCCTCAGGGTAGTGTCCTCGGTCTAATCATCTTCAGCCTCTCCATCAATGACCTTCCCTCCATAAGGTCAGAAGTGGGGATATTTGCCATGATTGCACAATGTTCAGCACCATTCAAGACTCCTCAGACACTGAAATAGTCCACATTCAAATGCAACAAGATCTGAACAATATCCAGGCTTGGGCTGATGAGGTTCATAAAATCACAAGGGGCACAGCAAAGGTATTTTCTCTCAGATGGGAGAGTTAAAAACTAGAAGTGATATTTTTAAGGTGAGAGGATGAAGATTTAAAAGGCACCTAACACAGCACAGTTCACATGTGCAATGAACTGCCAGAAAAAGTGATAAGTGCAGGTACAGTTACAACATTTATGGGCGGCACGGTGGCACAGTGGTTAGCACTGCTGCCTCGCAGCGCCAGAGACCCGGGTTCAATTCCCGCCTCAGGCGACTGACTGTGTGGAGTTTGCACGTTCTCCCCGTGTCTGCGTGGGTTTCCTCCGGGGGCTCCGGTTTCCTCCCACAGTCCAAAGATGTGCAAGTCAGGTGAATTGGCCATGCTAAATTGCCCGTAGTGTTAGGTAAAAGGGGTAAATGTAGGGGTATGGGTGGGTTACGCTTCGGCGGGTCGGTGTGGACTTGTTGGGCCGAAGGGCCTGTTTCCACACTGTAACGTAATCTAATTTAATATACATTTAGATAGGTACATGAATAGGAAAGGTTGAGAGGGATATGGGCCAAACGCAGGCAAATGGGACGAGTTTAGTTTGGCAAACTTGGTTGGCCTGGACAAGCTGGACCTAAGTATCTGTTTTTCTTGTTGTACATTTCTCACAGACAGACTATTCAGAGTAATAGAGATGTACAGCACTGAAATAGACCCTTCGGTCCAACTCGTCCATGCCAACCAGATATCCTAATTTAATCTAATCCCATTTGCCAGAGCATTTGGCCCATATCCCTCTAAACCCTTTCTATTTACATACCCCTGTACAGATGCCTTTTAAATATCATAATTGTACCAACCTCCAACACCTCCTCTGGCAGCTCATCCCAAACACGCAACACGCTGCGTGAAAAAGTTGTTCCTCAGGTCGCTTTTATATCCTTCCCCTCTCAACTTAAATCTATGCCCTCCGGTTTTGGACACCTCTACCCTGGGGAAAAGACGTTGATGAATCACCCTGTGGCCCTCATGATTTTAAAAACCTCCATGACGTCACTCCTAAGCCTCTGACATTCCAGGGAAAATAGCCCCAGTCTGGTCTCCTTCCTATCGGAAAGGTGTGAAACTTGAAAGGGTTCAGGAAAGATTTACAAGGATGTTGTCAGGGTTGGAGGATTTGAGCTATAGGGAGAGATTGAATAGGCTGGGGCTGTTTTTCTTGGGGGCTGAGGGGTGACCTTACAGAGCTTTATAAATCATGAGGGGCATGGATAGGATAAATAGACAAAGTCTTTTCCCTGGGGTGGGGGAGTCCAGAACTATAAGACATAGGTTTAGGGTGAGAGAGGAGAGATATAAAAGAGACCTAAAGAAAAACTTTTTCACTCAGAGGGTGATTTGTGAATGGAATAAGCTGCCAGAGGAAGTGATGGTGGCTAGTACAATTGCAACATTTAAAACGCATCTGGATGGGTATATGAATAGGAAGGGTTTGGAGGGATGTGGGCCAGGTGCTGGTAGGTGGGACTAGATTGGGTTGGGACATATGGTCGGCATGGACAGGTTGGACCGAAGGGTCTGTTTCCGTGCTGTACATCTTTATGACTGTATACGTTACCAAGCACCTTCTTCACCATCCTGTCTACCTGCGACTCCACTTTTAAGGAACTATGAACCTGCACTCCAAGGTCTCTTTGTCCAGCAACACTTCCCTGAACCCTACCATTAAGTTTATAAGTCCTGCCCTAATTTACCCTACCAGAATGCAGCACCTCACATTTGTCCAAATTAAATGTCATCTGTCACTCCTCAGCCCATTTGCCTATCTGATCAAGATATCATTGTACTCAGAGATAACCTTCTAAGCTGTCTACTACACCTCCAATTTTGGTGTCATCCGCAAACTTACTAAGTATAACCTCCTACATTCACATCCAAATCATTTATTCAAAAGACGAAAAGCAATGGACCCAGCAGTGATCCCCTGCAGCACACCATTGGTGACAGCCCTACAGTCCGAAAAGCAACCCTCCACCACCACCCTCTCTGTCTCTTACCTTCAAGACAATTTTGTATCCAAATGGCTATTCTCCCTGGATTCCATCTGATCTAACCTTGCTAAACAGTCTACCATGCAGAATCTTGTCAAATGCCTTACTAAAGTCCACACAAACAATATCCAGTGCTTTGCCTTCATCAATCTTCTTTGTCACTTCTTCAAAAAATTAAATCAAGTTAGTGAGACATGATTTCCCACATACAAAAGTATGTTGACTATCCCTAATCAGTCCTTGTCTTTCCAAATAAACGTAGTCCTGTCCCTCAGAATCCCCTCCAACAATTTACCCACTACTGACACCAGGCTCATCAGTTCCCAGGCTTTTCCTTACCACCTTAACATGGCAGCATGTTAGTTAACCTCCAGTCTTCCAGCACCTTGTTTAGGGTTATCAACAATACAAGTATCTCAGCAAGGGACCCACAATCTCTTCCCTAATTTCCCACAAAGTTTTGGGATACACATGATCAGGTCCTGGGGATTTATCTACCTTAATGCATTTTAAGCCATCCAGTACCTCCTCCTCTGTAATATGGACACTTTTCAAGATACCATAGAATCATAGAGATGTACAGCATGGAGATAGACACTTCGGACCAACTCGACCATGCCAACCAGATATCCTAAATTAAGCTCGTCCTACTTGCCAGTGCTTGGTCCATATCTCTCTGAACCCTTCCTATTCATATACCCATCCAGATGCCTTTTAAATGTTGCAAATTATATTAGCCTCCACCACTTCCTCTGGCAGCTCATTCCATACATGCACCACCCTTGCCCCTTAGGACTGTTTTATATCTTTCCCCTCTCACCCTAAACCTATGCCCCCTAGTTCTGGACCCCACCCCACCAAACCAGGGAAAAGACCTTGTCTATTCACCCTATGAACGCCCCTCATGATTTTATAAACCCCTATAAGGTCACCCCTCAGCCTCCGGCACTCCAGGGAAAATAGCTCCAGCCTATGGATAGCAGTGAGTTGAGGGGTGCGAAGGTTAAGTTACTATATTTTACATTAGGATTCAACCTTGGCACAACATCGTGGGCCAAAGGGCCTGTTCTGTGCTGTAATTTTCTATGTTCTATGTTCTAGAGCCTCTCCCTGTAGTTCAAACCCGCCAACTTTGATAACAACCTTTTAAATCTTTTCTGAAACCTTTCAAGTTTCACAACATCCTTCCTACAGGAGGGAGACCAGAATTGCACACAACATTCCAAAAGTGGCCAAAACAATGTCCTGTACAGCCGCAACATGACCGCCCAAATTCTATACTCAGAGCTCTGACCAATAATGGAAAGTATACTAAACGCCTTCTTCACTATCCTCTCTACTTGATTCATTTTAAAGGAACTACAAATCTGCACTCCAAGGTCTCTTTGTTCAGCAACACTACCCAGGACCTTGCCATTAACTCTATAAGTCCTGATCTCATTTGTCTTTCCAAAATGCAGCATCTCACATTTATCTGAATTAAACTCTATCTGCCACTCCCCAGCCCATTGACCCATCTGATCAAGGTCCAGTTGGACTTGGAGGTAACCTTCTTCGCTTCCACTACATCTCCAATTTTGGTGTCATCTGCAAACTTACTAACTATACCTCCTATGTTCACATCCAAATCGTCTATATAAATGATGAAAAGCAGCATACCCAGCACTGATTGTTGTGGCACACCATTGGTCACAGGCCTCCATTCTGGAAAGAAACCCTCTAATACCATTCTCTGTCTTCTACCTTCAAGCTTACCCTTCTGCATAGTAAACACGGTTGCAAAATAGGATATAAACCCATTTTCTTCCAAATGGGTATATCAGTGATAGGCAGCATGGTTTTGTATATGGAAGGTCCTGTCTTACAAACGTAATAGAATTCTTTGAAGAGGTGACAAAGTTCATTGATGAGGAAGGGATGTAGATATCATATACATGGGCTTTAGTAAGGCATTTGATAAGATTCCCCATGGTAGGCTGATGAAGAAGGTGAAGTTGTATGGGGTCCAGGGTGTTCTAGCTAGATGGACAACTGGAGACAGAGAGTAGTAGTGGAAGGGAGCTGTGACCAGTGGTGTCCCACAGGGATCTGTGCTGGAACCACTGTTGTTTATGATATACATAAATGATTTGGAGGAAAGTGTAGGTTGCCTGATTAGCAAGTTTTCGGGTGACATTAAGATTGGTGGAGTAGCAAGTAGTGAAGGGGACTGTCAGAGAATACAGCAGAATTCAGATGGATTGGAGAGTTAGAACATAGAAGAATACAGCACAGTACAGGCCCTTAGGCTCTCGATGTTGCACCGATCCAAGCCCACCTAACCTACACTAGCCCACTATCCTCCATATGCCTATCCAATGCCCGCTTAAATGCCCATAATGAGGGAGAGTCCACCACTGCTACTGGCAGGGCATTCCATGAACTCACGACTCGCTGAGTAAAGAACATACCCCTAACATCTGTCCGATACCTACCCCCCCCCCCCTTAATTTAAAGCTATGCCCCCTTGTAATAGCTGACTCCATACGTGGAAAAAGATTCTCACTGTCGACCCTATCTAAACCCCTAATCATCTTGTACACCTCTATCAAGTCACCCCTAAACCTTCTTTTCTCCAATGAAAACAACCCCAAGTGCCTCAGCCTTTCCTCATAAGATCTTTCTACCATACCAGGCAACATCCTGGTAAACCTCCTCTGCACCCGTTCCAGTGCCTCCACATCCTTCCTATAGTATGGCAACCAAAACTGCACACAATACTCCAGATACGGCCGCACCAGAGTCTTATACAACTGCAACATGACCTCAGTACTCCGGAACTCAATTCCTCTACCAATAAAAGCCAGTACGCCATATGCCTTCTTCACCGCACTATTTACCTGGGTGGCAACTTTCAAAGATCTGTGTACATGGACACCAAGATCCCTCTGCTCATCCACACTACCAAGTATCCGACCATTAGCCCAGTACCCCATCATTTTGTTACTCTTACCAAAGTGAATCACCTCACACTTAGCTACATTGAACTCCATTTGCCACCTTTCTGCCCAGTTCTGCAGCTTATCTATATCCCGCTGTAACCTGCCACATCCTTCCTCACTGTCTACAACTCCTCCGACTTTCGTATCATCCGCAAACTTGCTCACCCAACCTTCTAACCCCTCCTCCAGGTCATTTATAAAAATGACAAACAGCAATGGTCCCAAAACAGATCCTTGCGGAACACCGCTAGTGACGGCACTCCAAGAAGAACTTTTGCCATCAACTACTACCCTCTGTCTTCTTCCAGCCAGCCAACTCCTAATCCAAACCTCCAACTCACCCTCAATGCCATACCTCCATATATTTTGCAGTAGTCTACCATGGGGAACCTTATCAAACGCCTTACTAAAATCCATATACACCACATCTACCGCTTTCCCCTCGTCCATCTCCTTAGTCACCTTCTCAAAGAATTCAATAAGGTTTGTGAGGCACGACCTGCCCTTCACAAAACCATGCTGACTATCCTTGATCACATTATTCCTATCCAGATGTTCATAAATCCTATCCCTTCCAATTCTCTCTAAGATTTTGCCCACAACAGAAGTGAGACTCACCGGCCTATAGTTACTAGGGTTATCCCTACTCCCCTTCTTGAACAAGGGAACCACATTTGCTAGCCTCCAATCTTCTGGCACTACTCCTGTAGACAACGAGGACATAGAAATCAAGGCCAATGGCTCTGCAATCTCCTCCCTTGCTTCCCAGAGAATCCTAGGATAAATGCCATCAGGCCCAGGGGACTTATCTATTTTCACCCTTTCCAGAATTTCCAACACCTCTTCTCTACATACCTCAAAGCCATCGATTCTACTTAATTGTGACTCAGTATTCACATCGACAACAATGTCCTGTTCCTGATTGAATACTGACGAAAAGTATTCATTCAGTGTCTCCCCAATCTCTTAAGCCTCCACATGCAACTTCCCACTAGTATCTTTGACTGGACCTATTCCTACCCTCGTCATTCTTTTATTCCTGACATACCTATAGAAAGCCTTAGGGTTTTCCCTAATCCTACCAACTAAGGAACTTTCACAGGCGACTGACTGTGTGGAGTTTGCACGTTCTCCCCGTGTCTGCGTGGGTTTCCTCCGGGTGCTCCGGTTTCCTCCCACAGTCCAAAAGATGTGCTGGGTCAGGTGAATTGGCCATGCTAAATTGCCCGTAGTGTTAGGTAAGGGGTAAATGTAGGGGTATGGGTGGGTTTCGCTTCGGCGGGTCGGTGTGGACTTGTTGGGCCGAAGGGCCTGTTTCCACACTGTAATGTAATCTAATCTAATGTCCCCTCCTTGCTGCTCTTAGCTCTCTCTTCAGGTCCTTCCTGGCTACCTTATAACTCTCAATCGCCCCAATTGAACCTTCACGCCTCATCTTTACAGAGGCCGCCCTCTTCCCTTTAACAAGGGATTCCAATTCCTTATTAAACCACGGCTCCCTCGCACGACCCTTTCCTCCCTGCCTGACGGGTACATACTTATCAAGGACACTCAATAGTTGCTCCTTGAACAAGCTCCACATATCAATTACGCCCTTGCCTTGAAGCTTACTTTTCCAAGCCACACATCCTAAGTCATGCCTCACCGCATCATAATTTCCCTGCCCCCAGCTATAACTCTTGCCCTGTAGTGCACACTTATCCCTCTCCATCACTAGAGTAAAAGTCACCGAATTGTGGTCACTGTCCCCAAAGTGCTCACCTACCTCTAATTCTAACACCTGGCCTGGTTCATTACCCAGAACCAAATCCAGTATGGCCTCACCTCTTGTTGGCCTATCTACATATTGTGTCAGGAAACCCTCCTGCACACATTGGACAAACTAAGTTGGGCAGAGAATTGTAGATGGAGTTCAATCCAGGCAAATGGAAGGTGATGCATTTTGCAAGATGCAATTCAAGAGCAAACTATACAGTAAATGGAAACGTCCTGGGGAAAATTGATGTGCAGAGAGATCTGGGTGTTCAGGTCCATTGTTCCCTGAAGGTGGCAACACAGGCAACGACGGCATACATCATGTTTTCCTTCATCAGACAGAGTATTAAGTACAAGAGCTGGCAGGTCATGTTACAGTTGTATAAGACTTTGGTTCAGCCACATTTGAAAGACAGACTACAGTTCTGGTCGCCACATTACCAAAAGGATGTGGATGCGTTGGAGAGGGTGCAGAGGAGGTTCACCAGGAAGTTACCTGGTATAGAGGTGCTAGCTATGAGGAGAGGTTAAGTAGACTAGGATGATTTTCATTAGAAAGATGGAGGTTGAGGGGGGATCTGATTGTGGCCTACAAAATCATGAGAGGTGTAGATAGGGTGGATAGTAAGAAACTTTTTCCCAGAGTAGAAGACTAAGTTACTCAGGGTCACGAGTTCAAAGTGAGAGGGGAAAGGTTTATAGAACATAGAACATAGAAGAATACAGCGCAGTACAGGCCCTTTGGCCCTCGATGTTGCGCCAATCCAAGCCCACCTAACCTATACTAACCCATTATCCTCCATATACCTATCCAATGCCCGCTTAAATGCCCATAAAGAGGGAGAGTCCACCACTGCTACTGGCAGGGCATTCCATGAACTTACGACTCGCTGAGTGAAGAACCTACCCCTAACTTCAGTCCTATATCTACCCCCCCTTAATTTAAAGCTATGCCCCCTTGTAATACCCGACTCCATACGCGGGAAAAGGTTCACACTGTCAACCCTATCTAACCCCCTAATCATCTTGTACACCTCAATCAAGTCACCCCTAAACCTTCTTTTCTCTAATGAAAACAACCCCAAGCGTCTCAGTCTTTCCTCATACGATCTTCCTTCCATACCAAGCAACATCCTGGTAAACCTCCTCTGCACCCGTTCCAGTGCCTCCACATCCTTCCTATAGTATGGTGACCAAAACTGCACACAATATTCCAGATGCGGCCGCACCAGAGTCTTATACAACTGCATCATGACCTCAGTACTCCGGAACTCAATTCCTCTACCAATAAAAGCTAGTACGCCATATGCCTTCCTCACCGCACTATTTACCTGGGTGGCAACTTTCAGAGATCTGTGTACATGGACACCAAGATCCCTCTGCTCATCCACACTACCAAGTATCCGACCATTAGCCCAGTACCCCATCTTTTTGTTATTCTTCCCAAAGTGAATCACCTCACACTTAGCTACATTGAATTCCATTTGCCACCTTTCTGCCCAGCTCTGCAGCTTCTCTATATCCTGCTGTAACCTGCCACATCCTTCCTCACTGTCAACAACTCCTCCGACTTTCGTATCATCCGCAAACTTGCTCACCCAACCTTCTAACCCCTCTTCCAGGTCATTTATAAAAATGACAAACAGCAATGGTCCCAAAACAGATCCTTGCGGAACACCGCTAGTGACGGCACTCCATGAAGAAACTTTGCCATCAACTACTACCCTCTGTCTTCTTCCATCCAGCCAATTCCTAACCCAAACCTCCAACTCACCCTCAATGCCATATCTCCGTATTTTCTGCAGTAGCCTACCATGGGGAACCTTATCAAACGCCTTACTAAAATCCATATATACCACATCTACCGCTTTCCCCTCATCAACCTCCTTCGTCACCTTTTCAAAGAATTCAATAAGGTTTGTGAGGCACGACCTGCCCTTCACAAAACCATGCTGACTATCCTTGATCACATTATTCCTATCTAGATGTGCATAAATCCTATCCCTTACAATTCTCTCTAAGACTTTGCCCACAACAGAAGTGAGACTCACCGGCCTATAGTTACTAGTTTAGGGGTGATATACGTAGAAAGTTCTTCATGCAGAGGGTGATGGGTGCCTGGAATGCTCTGCCAGTAGAGGTGATAGGGGTGTGAACAATAGCGTCATTGAAGATGTACCTAGACAGATACTTGAATGGGAAGGGAGCAAAGGGATACAGATCCTTAGAAAATAGGCAGCAGGCTTAGATAGAGGATCTGGATCAGCGCTGGGTTGGAGGGCTGAAGGGCCTGTTCCTGTGCTGTATGGTGCTTTGTTCTTTTTGAAATATTCATTTAGTATTGCTTGTGATTCCGCACATACGTGGCCTTGCTGACTTTAGGGGTCCGATATCTCCGCATTTACTCATTTTCCCTTAATGTATTTGGAGAATCTGCGAAAGCTCTCTCATGTCCACTTTTGCCCCCCGATTTCCCTTGATTATGCGCCTACTGCATTATACTCTTCTAAAGATTCACTTGATCCCTGCTGTCTATGCCTGACATATGTTTCCTTTTCTTTCTTGACCAGAGCCTCAATTTCTCTAGTCATCCCACCAGCCTCGCCCTTCATACTACCATACTGCCTCTGGACGCTCACTGAATTCTTCACTATCAACATCCTTGTGGTAACCATGGACTAGAAACTCAAGTGGACTTGCCACTTAAACCCAGTGGCTACAAGAGTAGGTCAGAGGCTAGAAATACTGCAGCGTGTAACTCACCTAACTCACCTCCTGACTCCCTAAAGTCTATCCACCATCCACAAGATACAACTCGTGAGTGTGATGGAATACTCTCCACTTGCCTGGATGAATGCTGCTCCTGAAATACTCAAGAAGCTTGACACCATCCAGGAAACTGATTGATGCTTGATTAGCACCACATTCACAAACATCCATACCTTGTTACAGCAATGCAACATGCACTGCAGAAATTCACCAAAGATCCTTAGACAACATCTTCCAAACCTACAACCACTACCGTCTAGGACAGTGACAGTAGATAGATGGAAACACTACAATCTGCAAATTCCTTCAAAGCTACTCACCATATTGATTTGGAAATAAATCATGCTTCCTTCAGTGCCATTGAGACAAAATCCTGGAATTTCATTTCGATCAGCATGGTGGGTCTACTTACAGCTCATGGACTGGGCATACATCTCCACTTCTGACTTTATAATGGAGGGGAGGTTTTTATTATGAAACAGCTGAAGATATCTGGGGCGAGGACACTGATTTTGATTTGACTAGATTTATTCTTGTCACATATACCGAGATACAGTGAAAAGTATTGTTGTGAGTTCTAACCAGATAAATTATACTTTACACGAGTTCATCAGGGTAAAGGAATAGAATGCAGAATACAGTGTTACAGCTTCAGAGAAAGATCAATGTGAATATATGAGAGGTAGATAAAGAACTAGTTGAGCAACAGGAGACAGAGAGTAGTAGTTGAAGGGAGTTTCTCGGAATGGAGAAAGGTGATCAGTGGTGTTCCACAGGGATCAGTGCTGGGGCCACTGTTGTTTGTGATATACATAAAGGATCTGGAAGAGAGCACTGTTGGTCTGATCAGTAAGTTTGCAGATGACACAAAGATTGGTGGAGTAGGGCAGAAAGCATAAGGGACTGTCAGAGAATACAGGAGGATATAGATAGACTGGAGAGTTGGGCGGAAAAGTGGCAGATGGAGTTCAATCCAGGCAAATGGGAGGTGATGCATTTTGGGAAGTCTAATTCTAGAGCGAATTATACAATGAAGGGAAGAGCCTCGGGAAAAGTTGATGAGCAGAGAGATCTGGGAGTTACCCTGAAGGTGGCTGCACAGATGGATAAAGTGGTCAAGAAGGCATATAGTATGCCTTCTTGAGATGGGCTATTGAGTATAAGAGCTGGCAAGTCATGATAAAATTGTACAAGACTTTGGTTCGGCCGCATTTAGAATACTGTGTATAGTTCTGGTCGCCACATTACCAAAAGGATGTGGACGCTTTGGAGAGAGTGCAGAGAAGGTTTATGAGGATGTTGCCTGCTATGGAAGGTGCTAGCTATGAAGACGTTGAGTATGTTAGGATTGTTTTCATTAGAAAAAAGGAGATTGAGGGGGGACCTGATTGAGGGGTATACACAGGATAGATAGAGATAAGCTTTTTCCCAGGGTGAAGGGTATACACTGGATGGATAGAGATAAGCTTTTTCCCAGGGTGAGGGGTTCAATAACGGGAGGTCACGAATTCAAGGTGAGTGGTGAAAAGTTTCAGGGGGGTATACATGGCAAGAACTTTACACAGGGGGTGGTAGGTGTCCGGAACGCGTTGCCAGCAGAGGTAGTAGAGGCAGGCACAGTAGATTTATTTAAGGTGAGTCTGGACATGAGTAGATGGGACGCAGAGGGATACACATGCTTAGGAATTGGGCGACAGGTTTAGACACTGGATTTGGATTGGCTCAGGCTTGAGGGGCCAAAGGGCCTGTCCATGGGTTGTAAATTTTCTTTGTTCTTCTTTGTTCTTTGTCTGTTCAAAAGTCTGATAACAGTCAAGAAGGTGCTGTTCTTAAATCTAGTGGTATATATTTTCAAACTTTTGTACCTTCTGTTCGATGGAAGCAGGTGGAAGAGAGTACAACCAGGAAGGAGGGGTCTTTGATTTTGTTGGCTGCTTTCTCGAGACGTGGGAAGCGTAGACAGAGTCAGTGGAAGGAAGGCTGGTTTCCATGATGGACTGGGCTCCTTTCACAACTTTCCAAATTCTTGTGGTCTTGGGAAGAGCTGTTGCCATACTAAGTTACCTTGAGGAACGTGGGGCTCTTGAACTGCAGTGGTGGTGTCCCTTCCTCTGAGCCAGGAGGCTATTCCAGAGGTGTGTCATAACTTCTCTGAACAGGTTGATGAGAGGTTCTTATCTTGTTAAGTCACCTGACATCTTCCCGAATGCCTCCATGACATTGTGGGTCTACCTACAGCATGTAAACTGCAGCCGTACATGAAGACAGCTCAGCACCAACCTTCTCAAGGGCAACTAGGAATGGTCAATATATGCTGTTCAACCAGTCATGCTCATGTCCCATGAGAGAATAGAAGTGCTGCATTATAGTACTACTGATGATGCTTTCCATCACTTTTCTCTGCAGATCTTCACTCTGCAATTACAAAATGTGTTAAACACTTGTCATTTTCTCTCCTGCCTCCTCACTGTCCAAGGACCCAAACACACCGTCCAGATGAAGCAATGATTTACTTGTATTTCTTTCAATACAGTAAATCTATGTTTGCTGCACACAGTGCAATCTTCTCTACGCTGGTAAAAAGCAGGTAACTACAGGTCAATTAGCTTAACTGGAAAAGTATTGGAAACCATTATTAAGAAAGTAATTGCAGAACATTTGGAAAATTATAACCTAATCAAGCAGAGACAGCATGGCTTCCAGAAAGGGAAATCATGTCTGAATAATTTATTAGAATCTTTCCAGAAAGTCTCAATCAAACTGGATAAAGGGGAACATAGAATAATACAACGAAGAACGGGCCCATCGGCCCTCGACGTTGCGCCGATCTGAGAACTAATCTAAGCCCATCCTCCTACATTATCCCATCACCATCCATGTGCTTATCCAAGGACTGTTTAAATGCCCCTAATGAGGCTGAGTTAACTACATTAGCAGGTAGGGCATTCCACGCCCTTACCACTCTCTGTGTAAAGAATCTGCCTCTGACATCTGTCTTAAATCTACCACCCCTCAATTTGCAGCTATGCTTCCTCGTACAAGCCGACATCATCATCCTAGGAAAAAGACTCTCACTGTCCACCCTATCTAGTCCTCTGATCAACTTGTTTCTATTAAATCCCCTCTTAGCCTTCTTCTCTCCAATGAGAACAGACTCAAGTCTCTCAGCCTTTCCTCATAAGACATTCACTCCAGACCAGGCAACATCCTGGCAAACCTCCTCTGCACTTTTTTCAATTCTTCCACATCCTTCCTGTACTGGGGCGACCAGAACTGTACACAATATTCCAAGTGAGACCACACTAGCATTTTGTACAGTTGCAGCATGACATCATGGCTCCGGAACTCAATCCCTCTACCAATACAACCTAACACACTGTATGCCTTCTTAACAGCACTATCGACCTGGGTGGCAACTTTCAGGGATCTATGTACATGGACACCAAGATCCTCTGCACATCCACACAACCAAGAACCTTTCCAATGACCCAGTACTCTGCCTTCCTGTTATTCTTCCCAAAGTGAATCACCTCACATTTATCTGCATTAAACTCCATTTGCCACCTCTCAGTCCAATTCTGCAGTTTATCCAATTCCCCCTGCAATCTGCAACATTCTTCCACATTACCCACCACTCCACCGACTTTAGTGTCGTCTGCAAACTTACTAACCCATCCACCTTTGCCTGCGTCTAAGTCATTTATAAAAATGGTAAACAGCAGTCGTCCCAAAACAGATTCTTGTGGCACACCACTAGTAACTGGACTCCAGGCTGAATATTTTCCATCAACCACCACTCATTGCCTTCTTACAGAAAGCCAGTTTCTAATCCAAACTGCTAAATTACCCTCAATCCCGTGCCTCTGCATTTTCTCCAACAGCCTACCATGTGGATACTTATCAAAGGCTTTAATGTAAGTCCATGTATACACTTCAACTGCCCTACCCTCATCCACATGCTTGGTCACCTTCTCAAAAACTCAATGAGGTTTGTGAGACATGACCTGCCCTTGACGAAACCATATTGACTATCGCCAATCAAATTGTTGCTTGCTAGATAACTATAAATCCTATCTATTATAATCCTTTCCAAAACTTTTCCTACAACAGACATAAGGTTCACTGGTCTATGATTACCTGGGTCATCTCTGTTGCCCTTCTCCAAAGTGCTCACCTACCAGTAAATCAAACATTAAATTGCAACCAGTAGATTTATGGTATTTGAATTTCCAGAAGGCTTTTGATAAGGTACCTCATAAGTGATTAAGTCATAAGGTAACAGCCCAATGTGTTGGAAATATTATATTTACATGGATAGAGACTCAATTTAGGGGAAGAACACAGCGACTGGAAATAAGGGGTTCTTTTTCAAGTTGCAACTAATGCCCAGTGATCCACAGGGATCAGTGCTGGAGGAAGGAAGTGAACTGTAGCCAAACTTGCAGATGACTCAAAAATAGGTGGAAAGACAAGTTGTGAGAGGGTTACAAACTGTTTACAGAGAGACATTGATCGGTTACATATGTTGACAAGAAGTGGAAAATGGAGTATGTTGTGGGAAAATGTGAAGTTGTTCATTCTGGAAGACAGAACAAAAAAGTAGAACATTATTTAAATGGAGGAAGACCACAGAAAGTTGCAACTCCAAAGGGACTTGAGGGTACTTGTACATGAAACAGACACTAGCACATAGGTGTGTAGGTAATCAGGAAGGCTAATGAAATGTTGGCCCTTATTTCAAAGTTTTAGAGTTAGGGTTAGCTAAAGTCTTACTGCAACTGTATAAGGCACTGGTGAGACCACATCTGGAGTACGGAGAATAGATTACTTACTTATTTACAGTGTGGAAACAGGCCCTTCGGCCCAACAAGTCCACACTGACCCGCCAAAGTGCAACCCACCCAGACCCATTCCCCTACATTTACCCCTTCACCTAACACACTACGGGCAATTTAACTTAGCCAATTCACCTAACCTGCACATTTTCGGACTGTGGGAAGAAACCAGAGCACCCAGAGGAAACCCACGCAGACACGGGCAGAATGTGCAAACTCCACACAGAGAGTCGCCTGAGAATTGAACCCGGGTCTCAGGTGCTGTGAGTATTGGTCCCTTTTTATTTCATGGACGCAGCTCAGAGAAGGTTCACGAGGGGGATCCTTGGAATGGAGGGACTGCCTTATGAGCAAAGGCTAAATAGATTGGGTGTCTAGAAGAATAAGAGGTGATCTTAGTGAATAGCAGAGCAGAACTCGAGGTTCCAAATGGCCTATTCCTGTTCCTATTTCTTGTGGACTTACAGTCTGGCCAACTGAGATAACCAACCCCCTCAATTATTAAAGAATAAAAAAACAGCTGAGACCAAATTTCAGTGGGGCAAGAATGGTGGCTCAGTGGTTAGCACTGCTGCTTCACAGTGCCCAGGACCCGGGTTGAATTCCAGCCTTGAGTGACTGTGTGAAGTTTGCGTGCTCACCCAGTGTCTGCACGGGTTTGCTCTGACTGCTCCGGATTCCTACTACAGTCCAAAGATGGACAGGTTAGGGTGACTGGCTATGCTAAATTGCCAAGTAGTGTGCAGGGATGAACAAATTAGATGGGTTTGCCATTGCTTTAAAAAAATCCCACGCAGGGTGCTTTGGATGAGGCAGAGTGTAGCTTTGGGTGTGATGCTCTTTAGAGGCTTGGTGCAAACTTGATGAACCAAATGAACTCTTTCTGCACTAAGACCTGTTTCGGCACGAAAGGGAGACACAGTAGCACGGTGGTTAGCACTGTTGTCTCACAGTGCCAGGGGCCCAGATACAATTCCAGCCTCAGGTGACTGTGTGAAGTTTGCATGCTCTCACTAATCCTGCACGGGTTTCCTCCAGGTACTCCAATTTCCTCCCACAGTCCAAACATGTGCAGGTTACATGCATTGTCCATGCTAAATTGCTCCTAATGTCCAGGACTGTGGAAGGAAACCTGGAGTACCTAGAGGAAACACACACAGACACAGGGAGAACATACAAACTTCACATAGACAGTCACTCGAGGCTGGAATTGAACCCAGGTATCTGGATTTGCATCTTAACTGCTGTAAACTGCAGGACTATGGGCCATATGCAGGAACTTGGGATTAGAAAGGACATCTGAGTTGTCATGAATAGCTGAATAGCCTCCTTCTATGCTGTATCACATGGAGTCAATGAGCTAAACAGCCTCTTTCTACACTGTAGGGATTCTATGACAAGAGTAGAGCTGCGCTGAATAGACTGGAACCTAAGGTTGAAAGGAAAAGCAACAGCTGAGTAATAAGCGACTTTCAAAGCAGACGTGGAAAGGGCACAATCAAAATATTTTCCTTCAAGAAAAGGTAGGACAAACAAATTTAGAGTTCCCTGAATGATGAAGATAAGATAGAAACTCAGTTAAAAGACAAAAGGTCTGTTTAAGACAGGTGCTGGAAATGTGTTGCTGGAAAAGCGCAGCAGGTCAGGCAGCATCCAGGGAACAGGAGAATCGACGTTTCGGGCATAAGCCCTTCTTCAGGAATGTTTAAGACAGGTGTCAGGTCATCAATACAAAAGAATCAAAAGAGATGAGGAAGCAAACATGAGAAACTAAGAGGAATTAATTATGATAAAAATAGATTGGCTGCTAGCAAAAAAAAAGACGTTATTTAAGGAACCTTATGCCCAACTAATTTGGAGTTTTCTTTTGAAGAGGTAACAGTGTGTTGATATGTACCCAGCAGTTAACATAATATACAATGTTTTAAACAATGCCACACATCAGATTTCAAAGAGATGTTAAAGCTCATGGTATAAAAGTGGCAATAGCAACATGAATACAAAATTGGATCAGGGATAGAAAATAAATGGAGTTCCCCAGGGGTTGATTTTAGAACCTTTGCTTTTCCTGATATATAAATGACACAGTACCTGGATCTGCACCTTAAGTGCTATAAATTGCAAGACTATGTGCCATATGCAGGAGGATGGGATTAAAAAGGGCATTTGGATCATTATGGACAAATTGGGCTGATTAGCCCCCTTCATTTCTAGCGTTTCTAAACGATCCAGATCTAAGTGTGCAGGAGACAACTTTAAAGATTGCAAATGATAAAAAACTTGGGAGAATCATAAATTGAGGGGAAACTGTAGAATTTCAAAAGGACATTGACAAATTGGAGGAGAGGTGGCAGATGACATTCAAATTTGAGAAATAAGATATATTTTGATACAAAGAACACAGAGAATTGAGAGAACAAAGTGTACTATTCTAATGAGCATGCAGGAGCAGAGAAAGCCGGATGTAGATGTGTATAAGTCATTAAAGGTGGTAGGACAGGTAGAGAAAACAGTGAAGAAAACAGAGTTTACTCAGCTTCATTAATAGGAACATTAAGTACAAGAGAAGTGAGGTTATGATGAACCTGTAGGACACTGCTTAGACCTCAGGCGGAGTGTTGTGTATAGTTCTTGATACCACACTGTAATAAGGATGTGAAAGACATTTGTGAGAATGCAACACTTCAGGTATGAGGAAAGATTGGAAAAGTTGAGACTACTTACCTTGTAGAAGACAAGACTAACAGGAGATCTGTTAAAGTTTTTAAAATCATGATAGGCCTGGACTAGAAGATGGGGAGAAACTGGCCCTGGCCATAGAGGACTAAAATCAAAAAGGCACAGATTTCATGTGTTTTGCAAAAAAAAAAGCAAATATAAGATGAGAAAACAAAATTCTCATACAATGAATGATTTGAGTCTGATATGTGTTGACTTGAGTTGTGATGGAGACAGGTTCAACTGAGGTCTTCAAGAGAGTATTTGATGTTTCTTTAATTAGAAACAATGTTCGACACTATGGCCAAAATGCCGAGATCTGGTGCAGATTTGATGGGTTAATGGTCTCCTTCTGCACAATAACAATTCTGTGATTCTGCCTGCTCAATCTTTCGTGACAGACATAGCTCATCACCTTTATATCGGCTCCTACCCCTTTTGACAATACAAAGGCCAGGCTGTTCATAGTGCTTCATGTGTATTTTAACCAAGATTCTATACTAATGTAACAACTTGCTTTTCACCTCTCTCGCTCTGACAAAATTAATCTGTGCTTAGTTTATTAATTCAAATGGAATTAATATTACTTTAGTTATTTTAGTATTTATACTCAGATGTAATTTGTCTTCTACAAACCATAACATTTTTTAAAAAATTACTTCTTTCATTCCAGGAAAAATTAACAATTCACAAATATACCTGGTTGTGATGTTTAATACAAAACCATGACATAGAGGTGCCAAAGTTGGACCAGGGTAGACCAAGTTAGAAGACACATGACATCAGTTTATAGTCCAACAGGTTTATTTGAAATGACAAGCTTTCGGAACACTGTCCCTTCATCACACTGGCCTATGTGCTTCCCTCCATTTCACCTGATTAAGGGGAATCGGTCTGAAAGTTTGTGATTTCAAATATACCTGTTGGATTATAACCTGGTGTTATGTGACTTCTGAGTTAATCGAAAACCAAGTTAAATTGCTTTCACTGTCCCAAAATCAGGGAGAAGGTGGGTCATCAGTAACTACACATATAATACTGTAGGCAAAACAATGGCTGAGGAACACTGTATAGCTTGATCACAACAAGATGTTCTATTTACTTACTGTGGATACTTTATTCAGTACATCTCGTGCAACACTAAGACCTTGTGCAAAGGTTCGAGCAGCAATAAACGCCCTTGTCACCTGAAGCTTCAGTTTGCGTGGTACATCACCAAATGGCTTCAGCTGCTCTGTATATTTACTAACACATTCCAGATATTCTTCAGTGAAATGGTACTGAGGGTTCACCAACCGAAACATTCGCTCCAGGAGTCGAGCCCAGAAGTCACTCAGCATGTCCTCCAGATTTAGATTTCCAATCACATAGTACTTCTTCAGCTCTTTAAACAGATCCTGAAATACTTCAGAGTTCTGTAAATATAGTTGGCCGTAAGTCCGTACAAACATATCGTTCAAGGATTTCTCTGCATTTTCTATAAGTTCCTTGAAGAATTCTGCGGAAAATGAATAATTAAGTCTTAACGACACCCATTATTTTAACAATTAAATTGAATCAATCAATAATTTTTAACATGAGAATTTATACCTATTATAACAGCTGTATCTGGCAAATTAAATTGTTTTACATGATTCTGACATTTGCTCAACAGAAAAAGGACACACATATCTTCTCTGCTTCCTCAGAGGATCATTTCGGTCAATAACCAAATAGTAGCTTTCCTGCCTATTGTCAACCCCTCCAGAGGTGGGTGAATGGCACCACATAAAAGTCAGTTCTTCCCTATCCCAAAACAGGAATCATTCACTCATCTATTCGCTGATAAGACAGTTTTGTGAAAATGTCTACTTTCATGATTCATTATTTGGAGAAATTAAATCTCTAAATATAATGTAAAATTTTTCAGGATTTTTAGCTCTGAGATTTGACAAAGATCTCTCTATGTATGATTACAAAGGTCAGAATTAGAGGGCCAAATGCCATAAAAGTGCAGATGTGCATTAATGCCAGGGCATTAAAATGTTTTCAATAGCGCTGTGAATGATTGACATAATGGCAGAGATTAAAGAAAGCTCAAGAAACTAGTACAGCAGATTGAAATTGGCAGGGACGATGTTGTGGGTTCACAGAGACATGACTACAATGGGACCAGGGTTGAGAATATCTAGGGATACACATCCAACGAAAGGACAGGCAGTTGGCAGAGAGATTGGGGTTGCCTTGATTTGATTTGCTTTATTGCAGTCACATGTACCTAAGTACAGTGAAAAACTTTGTTTTGCGAGAATACAGGCAGATCATAGCAAACAAGGATGTACTGATCATAGGTTGCTTAGACAGAGTGAAGCATACAAGTTACACTGCACAGAAGGTGCACAAAAGAAGGTCAACATTATTTGAAGTTCGAGAGTCCATTCATCAGTCTAATAACATCTGGGAAGAAGCTGTTCTTGAACCTGTTGGTGCGTATGTTCAAGCCTGACGAAGAGATGGTGAGAGAGCATTATTAGGGTAGGAGGGGTCTTCAACAATGTTGGCAGCCCTTCTGTGGCAACGAGAAGTGTAAATGGAGTCCATGGATGGGAGGTTGGCTTCTGTGGTGGTTTGGACTGTGCACACAAACTTCTGTAGTTTCTTGTGGTCCTGTGCAGAGCAATTGCAGGCCTTTAGGCAACCGGATAATATGCTTTCCATGGTGCGTCGGTGAGGGTTGATGATATTTCCTGTACTTCCACACACATCATTTACTGTATCTGTTGCACCTGATGTGGTCTCCGCTACATCGGGGAGACAGGACACCAACTTGTGGATCATTTCAGAGAACATCTGAACACTTCAACTTCCCCTCTCACTCCACCAAGGACATGCAAGTCCTGGGCCTCCTCCAGCACCAAACCCTAACCACCTGACAGCTGGAGGAAGAACACCTCATCTTCCACCTTGGGACCCTGCAACCACACAGGATCAATGTGGATTTCACCAGTTTTGTCATTTCCCCTCACCCACCTTATTCCAGTCCCAAAGCTTCAACCCAGCACCGCCCTCTTGACCTGTCCATCTTCTTTCCCACCAATCCGCTCCACCTTCCTCTCCGACCTATCAGTTTCACCCCCACCTTCACATACCTATCATATTCCCAGCTACCTTACCCCCTAGCCCCACACCATCCCATTTATCTCTCAGCCCCTTTGGCCCACAAGCTTCATTCCTGATGAAGGGCTTATGTCCGAAACATCGATGCTCCTGCTCCTTGGATGCTGCCTGACCTGCTGTGCTTTTCCAGCACCACTCTATCAACAGCATAAAAACAAAATAGAAAGCACACAATTAGTAAGCTTCAAATGGTCAAGAAGGAAATCCCATCTGGAGGGGGAGACAGCCCGAGTGAGTATATAGTTCAGGGAATTTGGCGGCAATATGGGAATTCGGTGCAGAGGAGAATAGGTGCTTTTCGCTTGTTTTTTGGCCCAGAGTTTCAGGTTTTTTTAATAGGGTAACTGAAGTCGAGAATCAAAGGCTCAGCATCAAAGAATGCTATCACAGGGAAACTAAGTTCATTAGAACATAGAAGATAGAACATGGAAGAATACAGCGCAGTACAGGCCCTTCGGCCCTCGATGTTGCGCCGATCCAAGCCCACCTAACCTACACTAGCCCACTATCCTCCATATGCCTATCCAATGCCCGCTTAAATGCCCATAATGAGGGAGAGTCCACCACTGCTACTGGCAGGGCATTCCATGAACTCATGACTCGCTGAGTAAAGAACCTACCCCTAACATCTGTCCTATACCTACCCCCCCCTTAATTTAAAGCTATGCCCCCTTGTAATAGCTGACTCCATACATGGAAAAAGATTCTCACTGTCGACCCTGTCTAAACCCCTAATCATCTTGTACACCTCTATCAAGTCACCCCTAAACCTTCTTTTCTCCAATGAAAACAACCCCAAGTGCCTCAGCCTTTCCTCATACGATCTTTCTACCATACCAGGCAACATCCTGGTAAACCTCCTCTGCACCCGTTCCAGTGCCTCCACATCCTTCCTATAGTATGACAACCAAAACTGCACACAATACTCCAGATGCGGCCGCACCAGAGTCTTATACAACTGCAACATGACCTCAGTACTCCGGAACTCAATTCCTCTACCAATAAAAGCCAGTACGCCATATGCCTTCTTCACCGCACTATTTACCTGGGTGGCAACTTTCAAAGATCTGTGTACATGGACACCAAGATCCCTCTGCTCATCCACACTACCAAGTATCCGACCATTAGCCCAGTACCCCATCTTTTTGTTACTCTTACCAAAGTGAATCACCTCACACTTAGCTACATTGAACTCCATTTGCCACCTTTCTGCCCAGCTCTGCAGCTTATCTATATCCTGCTGTAACCTGCCACATCCTTCCTCACTGTCTACAACTCCTCCGACTTTCGTATCATCCGCAAACTTGCTCACCCAACCTTCTAACCCCTCCTCCAGGTCATTTATAAAAATGACAAACAGCAATGGTCCCAAAACAGATCCTTGCGGAACACCGCTAGTGACGGCACTCCAAGATGAACCTTTGCCATCAACTACTACCCTCTGTCTTCTTCCAGCCAGCCAACTCCTAATCCAAACCTCCAACTCACCCTCAATGCCATACCTCCATATATTTTGCAGTAGTCTACCATGGGGAACCTTATCAAACGCCTTACTAAAATCCATATACACCACATCTACCGCTTTCCCCTCGTCCACCTCCTTAGTCATCTTCTCAAAGAATTCAATAAGGTTTGTGAGGCACGACCTGCCCTTCACAAAACTATGCTGACTATCCTTGATCACATTATTCCTATCCAGATGTTCATAAATCCTATCCCTTCCAATTCTCTCTAAGATTTTGCCCACAACAGAAGTGAGACTCACCAGCCTATAGTTACTAGGGTTATTCCTACTCCCCTTCTTGAACAAGGGAACCACATTTGCTAGCCTCCAATCTTCTGGCACTACTCCTGTAGACAACGAGGACATAGAAATCAAGGCCAATGGCTCTGCAATCTCCTCCCTTGCTTCCCAGAGAATCCTAGGATAAATGCCATCAGGCCCAGGGGACTTATCTATTTTCACCCTTTCCAGAATTTCCAACACCTCTTCTCTACATACCTCAAAGCCATCCATTCTACTTAATTGTGACTCAGTATTCACATCGACAACAATGTCCTGTTCCTGATTGAATACTGATGAAAAGTATTCATTCATTGTCTCCCCAATCTCTTAAGCCTCCACACGCAACTTCCCACTACTATCCTTAACTGGACCTATTCCTACCCTAGTCATTCTTTTATTCCTGACATACCTATAGAAAGCCTTAGGGTTTTCCCTAATCCTACCAACTAAGGACCTTTCATGTCCCCTCCTTGCTGCTCTTAGCTCTCTCTTCAGGTCCTTCCTGGCTACCTTATAACTCTCAATCGTTCCAATTGAACCTTCACGCCTCATCTTTACATAGGCCGCCCTCTTCCATTTAACAAGGGATTCCAATTCCTTATTAAACCACGGCTCCCTCACACGACCCTTTCCTCCCTGCCTGACGGGTACATACTTATCAAGGACACTCAATAGTTGCTCCTTGAACAAGCTCCACATATCAATTACGCCCTTGCCTTGAAGCTTACTTTTCCAAGCCACACATCCTAAGTCATGGCTGACCGCATCATAATTTCCCTGCCCCCAGCTATAACTCTTGCCCTGTGGTGCACACTTATCCCTCTCCATTGTTTGGTTATAGCTACTAATTTAGCTATATATTACAGGTTACTTTCAGATTGGAGATAAATAGAGGTATTTACACACCAGTACAAAATATTCAAAAATCAAATTTAACTAAATGATAAAGAGATGCCAATCTTGTACCTGAATGTAGGAGTTGGTGGACCCCATTGTGGTCCATGTGACCACATGTGTAAAGAGTGTTGGTTGCTTGAGGAAATCTGACTCAGAGTTGATGAAGTAGAGTCTGAGCTTTTAATTCTGCAAAGGAGAAGAATTACCTGGATGTGTTTCAGAAGGCATTCACACCCCTTAGGTTAATTACCTCCAATTCAGTCAGTGGTCAGGGATAGGAGGGTGTAACTACAAGCAAGGGATCCAGGAGGTAGGGTTGAAGGATTCTCAGCCCTTATCCTTGTCTAAAATGATTCTTGCGCTCTACGTGGATGAGACTGAAGCTTGTAGGCGTATGACAAACATAGCATCATAGTTTTTGATTTAATTCATTCACGAGATAAGGGCATCACTAGCTATGTTATCATTTATTGCTGCTCCCTAATTGCTCAGACAGCAGTTAAAAGTCACAGAGATTCAGAGGTATACAGCACAGAAACAAGCCCTTCGGCCCAACTTATCCATGCCAACCAGGTTTCCTAAACCGAACCAGAACCATTTGTCTGCATTTGGCCCATATCCATAAACCTTTCCTATCCATGTACCCATCCAAAAGCCTTTCCAATGTTTTAACTGTACCCACCTCTATTTCTTACTCTGGCAACTCTTTTCCTATACAGAGGAACCTCCATCGTCCGAATACCAATTATCCGAAAATCTGATTATCCAAAGGAGATCTCGAGGTCCCGATAGAAACATTACATCAAAGACGTGTTTCCAACATCGATCGCGTCTTTTGTTTACAGTGATTAAACAGGCACCGTCTCCAAATGACTGACCTCCCGACCTCTCTCTCCCCACACTTTCCCTGGAGTTCTACACAGGGGTGACCCTAAACACCACCCCCCTTCCCCAGATAATCTCTGGAACATTGTCCTGTACAGGGCAAAAATGGAACCTGTCAAAAAGTTGCAGTAAAACGTTGTGTGTGGGGCTGGGCTGCGTGTGTGTGTGTTAATGTGTGTGTGTGTGTGCACACGCACGCTATTTGGAGACTTACCCCACAAAGGCAGCAGCAGCAGTCTTGTTAGTGTCCAGTCCGGCTGCTCTGGAGGGAGGGCGGGGGTGTACGGGGTTGGGGGCGGGGGGAGGTGTTGCACGGGGTTGGGGGCGGGAGGTGGTATTGGAGTTTGGGGGAGGTGTTGTACAGGGTTGGGGGCAGGGGGAGGTGTTGAGGGTGGGGGGAGGTGTTGTACAGGGTTGGGGGCAGGGGGAGGTGTTGAGGGCGGGGTGGAGGTGTTGAGGGTGGGGGGAGGTGTTGCACAGGGTTGGGGGCAGGGGGAGGTGTTGAGGGTGGGGGGAGGTGTTCCACAGGGTTGGGGGTGGGGGAGGTGTTGAGGGTGGGGGGAGGTGTTGCACAGGGTTGGGGGTGGGGGAGGTGTTGAGGGCGGGGTGGAGGTGTTGAGGGTGGGGGGAGGTGTTGCACAGGGTTGGGGGTGGGGGAGGTGTTGAGGGCGGGGGGAGGTGTTGTACAGGGTTGGGGCGGGGGAGGTGTTGAGGGCGGGGTGGAGGTGTTGCACGTGGTTGGTGGTGTGGGGGGTGATGGGGCGGGGAAGGTGTTGGGGGCAGTGTTGCACTGGGTTGGGGGTGGGGAGTCGGGGTTTGGTGTTGGGGGGGTCGAGGGTCGGTGTTGGGGGCAGAGCTAGGTGGCACTGGGTTGGGGGTGGGGAGTCGGTGTTTGGTGTTGGGGGGGTCGAGGGTCGGTGTTGGGGGCAGAGCTAGGTGGCACTGGGTTGGGGGTGGGGAGTCGGGGTTTGGGGTTGGGGGGGTCGAGGGTCGGTGTTGGGGGCAGAGCTAGGTGGCACATGGAGTTGGGAGTGGGGTCTAGTGTGCAGTGTGCTGCTGCAGTTTCCTGAACGGGAGCAGACTTTAAAAACTCCACACCCCAGAGGAAAGGCATTTAATTAACCGAATAATCGATTATCCGAACGAAATAGTGCCCACCCATCCCGTTCGGATAATCGAGGTTCCCCTGTACACACCACCTTCTTTGAAAATGTTGCCCCTCAGGTCTTTTTAGACCTTTCCCCTCTCATCTTAAATCTATGCACTCTAGTTTTGGGCCCAAACATTCACACCATACCTTAATTAATCACACACAGAACAGATATCAGTCACACAGTCAAACACCAAACACATTGTTGGGGGTGCGGTCTGGAGTCATATGTAGTCCAGACCAGGTAAGGATGGCAGTTTCCTTCCGTAAAGGACATTATTGAAACAAATGTTTTTTTTTGACAATTGACAATGGACTCATGGTCATCATTAAATTTCTAATTCCAGATTTCTAATGAATTCAAATTCCACCATCTGCTGTGGCAGGATTCAAACCCGGGTCACCAGGACATGACCCATATTTCTGGATTAACAGTAGTGATAACACCACTAGATTGCTGCCTCCCCCAATACCGTAAGCCATTCAAGAGGGGACAGAAAAGAAATGGAGTTGTAATCGGGCTTGTATAGTTGGGGGGATAGACATTGTAATCTGTACAGGATCAGGAGTCCTGAAGGCTATGCTACCTGCCTGGTGCCTAGGCTCAGGATCTCTCATTTGGGCTGCAGAGGAACTTGGAATTGGAGGGGAAAGATCCAGTTGACATCGTCCAATGTAGGTGCTAATGATAATTGGCAGAAAGAAGAAAGAGGTTCCACTGAGGGATTAGGAGCAGCTAGGGGCTAACTTAAAAAGCAGAACCAAAAAGGTAATAATCTCTAGATTACCACCTGAGCCATGAACAAATTGGTACAGGGTTAACAAGATTAAAGAGATAAATGTTTGGCTCAAAACATTGGCATTGTCACCAGTGCTGGGGAAGAAGGGAGCTTCCAATGGGATGGGTTCCACCTGAAACATGCTGGGACCAAAGTTACAGGGACAGGAGGGTTTGAATTATAGGGAGAGGCTGGATAAGGTGGGACCTTTTGCGCTGGAGAGTAGATTGAGGGTGACATTTAAAAAGAACAGGGAGGGGGTTAAAGAGGAGGGGTGTAGCATTGCTAATCAGAGAGTGCATCACAGCTACAGAAATGAAGGTTGTCAAGGAAGGTTTGCCTACTGAGTCAGTATGGGTGGAAGTTAGGAAGAGCAAGGGAACAGCTATTCTACAGGCCCCCTAATAGCAGTAGGGAGATCGAAGAACTCATCGGCGGGCAGATTCTGGAAAAATGCAGATGTAGCAGGGTTGTTGTTATGGGTGACTTCAACTTTCCCAATATTGACTAGAACCTTCTTAGTGCAGAAGGTTTGGATGGAGCTGTTTTTGTCAGGTGTGTTCAGGAGAGTTTCCTTACTCAGTATGTAGACAGGCCAATGAAGGGAGAGGCCATTTTTGGATTTGGTGCTTGGCAATGAGCAGGACAGGTGTCAGATCTTGCGGTGGGAGAACACTTTGGTGACAGTGAGCACAGCTGCCTCACCTTTACCACCGCCATGGAGAGGGAAAAGAGCAGTTACCTTGGGAAGATATTTAATTGGGGAAAAGGAAATTATGACACTATCAGACAGGAGTTGGGAAGTACAGACTGGGAGCAATTATCCCACAGAAAGGGCACAAGACGTGGAGACTGTTTAAGGAGCAGTTATTGCGAGTGATGCATAAATTTGTTCCTCTGAGAAGGGGTAAGATTAAGGAACCTTGGATGACGTGAACAGAGGAGTTTCTTGTCAAAAGGAAGAAGGCAGCTTCCATAAGGTGGAGGAAGCAAGGATCTAGCACAGCTTTAGAGGATTATAGGCTTACTAGAAAGGAGCTCAGAAATGGACTGAGGAGAGCCAGGAGGGCGCAAGAAAAAGGCTTTGCAAGAAGGATTAGGGAGAACCCAAAGGCATTTTTCTCATATGTGAGGAATAAGAGAATGATCAGGGAGAAGGTCGGGCCGGTCAGGGATAGCGGAGGGAACTTGTGCGTGGAGTCTGAGCAGATAGGGGAAGCCCTAAATGAGTTTTTTTGCTTCAGCTTTCAGTAAGGAAAGGGACATTGTTGTGAATGAGAACTTTGAGGAGCTGGAAAACAGCCTTGAACAGATCAAGATTGATGAAGTTGATGTGCTGGAAATTTTGGCAAACATTAAGATTGATAAGTCCCCAGAGACAGACCAGATTTATCCTAGGCTGCTTTGGGAAGCAAGAAAGGAGGTTGCTCAGCCGCTGGCGAAGATCTTTGCTTCCTCACTCTCCGCGGGAGTCGTACAGCAGGTTTGGAGGAAGGCAAATGTTGTTCCTCTTTTCAAGAAGGGGAATTGGGAAATCTCTGGCAATTACAGACCAGTCAGTCTTACATCTGTGGTCAGCAAGGTTTTGGAAAGAATTCTGAGGGATAGGATTTATGACTATTTAGAAAAGCATAGTGTGATTAAAAACATTCAGCATGGCTTTGTGAGGGGCAGGCCATGCCTCACAAATCTTAGTGAGTTTTTTGAGAGGGTGATGAGACAAGTTGACGAAGGTGAGCACTGGATGTGGTGTATATGGACTTCAGCAAGGCACTTGATAAGGTTCCCCATGATAGGGTCATTCATAAAGTCAGGGGATATGGGATAAAGGGAGATTTGGCTGTCTGGATTCAGAATTGACTGGCTGACAGAAGGCAGAGAGTGGTTGTAGATAGAAAGTATTCTGCCTGGAGGTCAGTGGTGAGTGGTGTTCCGTAGGGCACTGCTCTTTGTAATTATTATAAATGATTTGGATGAGGAGGTTGAGGGTGTTAGTAAATTTGCCGATGACACAAAGGTTGGAGGTGCACTTAATAGTATTAAAGGCTGTTGCAGGCTGCAGCGCGACATAGACAAGATGCAGGGCTGAGAAATGGCAGACGGCGTTCAACCTGGATAAATGTGAAGTTTGGAAGGTCGAACTTGAATGTTGAATATAGGATTAAAGACAGGATTCTTGGCAGTGTGGAGGAACAGAAGGATATTGGTGTTCAAGTGCATAGATCCCTCAAAGTTGCTACCCAAGTGGATAGGGTTGTTAAGAAAGCATATGGTGTTTTGGCTTTCATTAACAGGGGGATCGAGTTTAAGAGCCACGAGGTTTTGCTACAGCTCTACAAAATCCTGGTGAGACCATACTTGGAATATTGTGTCCAGTTTTGGTCGTCCTATTATAGGAAAGATGTGGATGCTTTAGAGAGAGTGAAAAGAAGGTTTACCAGGACTGGTGGGCCTGTCTTACGAAGAAAGGTTGACTAAGCTCAGATTTTTCTCTCTGGAGAGATGGAGGGAGAGAGGTGACCTGACCAAGGTGTACAAGGTAATGAGAGGCATGGATAAAGTCAATAGCCAGAGACTTTTCCCCAGGGCAGGACTGACTGCCACAAGGGATCACAGTTTTAAGATGTTAGGAGGAAGGTATAGAGGGGACGTCAGAGGTAGGTTCTTTGTGCAGAGTTGTGAATGCATGGAATGCGTGGCCAGTGGTGGTGGTGGTGGAAGCAGAGTCATTAGGGACATTTAAGCGACTGCTGGACATGCACATGGATTGCAGTGAATTGAGGGGTACATAGGTTCGGTTATTTTATTTTAGATTATGATTAGTCCTCAGCACAACATCATAGGCCGAAGGGTGTGTTCTGCGCTGTACTTTTCTATGTTCTATGTTATTAAAGGCTTATAAAATCATGAGGGGCATCATCATTGGCAGTCCCTTGCAAATAAGGATGACATATTCCTTCCACTCTCAGGGTGATGGTGTTGGTAACTGTACAGACCAATGCGGCTTCCACAGACTCTGCCACACTTGGGGTAGAAGGTGGTCACAGGAAAGGGTGGATAGGACATTGGTATGGCAGCATGCTCCTTACGTGGTTTTCCCCTGGCTTCTGCTTTTTCCTGACAAGTCTCAAGGTGTTTGATGCCTTCCCGGATGATCGTCCTCCACTTAGGACAGTCTTGGGTCAGTGATTCCCAGGTATCTGGTGAAGTGCAGTATTCCCACAATGAGACCTTGCGAGCATCACTGAAACGTTTCCTCTGTCCACCTGGGAGTACAGCTGCTGCTTGAGGAGTCTTGTGTCGGTCAAGCCCAACCCATCGCAGCCGTACAAGGGGAGTCAGTGCCTCAATGCTGGGGATGTTGGCCTGGTCAAGGATGCTGGAGTTAGTGCATCTGTCTTCCTAGCATTTTAGCAGGATCTTGCACAAACAACTTTGGTGGTGCTGCTCCAGCACCTTGAGATGCCTGCTGTAGACAGTCCACGTTTGATAAACATATAGAAGGGCAAGAACCACCACAGCTCTGCATACCATGAGCCTGGTGTTGGATCTGATGTTGTTGTCCTTGAACACTCTTTTCCTCAAATAGCCAAAGGCTACACAAGAACACTGGAGGTAATGCTGAATCTCTCCAGCAACAACGGCTTTGGCCAACAGAACACTCTGATGTATTGGAAATGGCCAACATTCTCCAAGGCCTCCCCAACACAGATTCCTGTGGGACATCACTAATCACATCCTGCCAATTTGAGTACTCACCCATTATTTCAACTGTTAAAATTGAACCATTGGTTCCATTGTTTTTTGCCATTCATCCAATTTCCTATCCAGGTCTGTAATTTGCCCTCAATTATGGGCTCCACCTTAGCTACCAGTATCTTGTGTGGGAGCATTAACAAAGCCTTCAGGAGTCCAGATAAACAACATCCATTGACTTATCTCTGTCCACCACCTTACTCCCTCTTCAAAAAAACCATTAAATTTATCAGATGTGACCTACCCTTCATGAATCCATATTGACTCTCCCTCATTAACTAAAATGTTGATGGGATCAGTTACTCTCTTCTTGATGCTAAACTCCAACAGATGTTTCTCACCACAGATGTCTAGCTATAACTAGTTTGTAATTCCCAGGTTTCTCTCTGTTACACTTAAAGAGCAGAGTGACGTGAGCAAATTTCCAATTCAGAGGTATAATTCCTGAATCCAAGAAGCCCTGAAAGGTTATGATTAAGGTAACAGTAATGTATCCTTTTATTTCCTTTAACACCCATGGATGGAATCCATCAGGTCCTGGAGATTTGTCACTCTTCAATTCTATTAATTACCCCATAAGTGATGGTTTAGTTAAACTGGGTTTGTTTCGACACTATCCCTGATCCTCTGTTAGTTTTTTGGGGATTTATGGCAAGCTATCCTCCTTTTCTGCCGTGAATACGCAGAACATTACAGCGCAGTACAGGCCCTTCGGCCCTCGATGTTGCGCTGACCTGCGGAACCAATCTGAAGCCGATCTATCCTACACTATTCCATTATCGTCCATAAGCCTATCCAATGACCATTTAAAGGCCCTTAAAGTTGGCAAGTCTACTACTGTTGCAGGCAGTGTGTTCCATGCTCCTACTATTCTCTGAGTAAAGAAATTACCTCTGACATCTATCCCATAGCTTTAAATTGAGGAGTGATAGATATGTCCCCTCATGCTAGCCATCACCATCCAAAGAAGAAGGCTCTCACTGTCCACCCTATCTAACCCTCTGAATATCTTATGTGTCTCAATTAAGTCACCTTTCAACCTTCTTCTTTCTAACAAAAACAACCTCAAGTCCCTCAGCTTTCCTCAGAAGATCTTCTCTCCATACCAGGCAACATTCCAGTAAATTGCCTCTGAACTCCTTCCAAAGCTTCAACATAATGCGGTGACCAGAAATGTATAAATACTCCAAGTGCTACCGCACCTGAGTTTTGTACAGCTGCAACATGACCTCATGGCCCTGAAACTCAATCCTTCTACCAATAAAAGTCAACACGCTGTATGCCTTCTTAACAATCCTATCATCCTGGTGGCAACTTTCAAGGATCTATGTACTGGACGTCATGATTTCTCTGCTCATCTACACTACCAAGAATCTTATCATTAGCCCAGTACTCTTCATTCCTGTTACTCCTTCCAAAGTGAATCACCTCACACTTTTCCACATTAAACTCCATTTGCCACCTCTCAGCCCAGCTCTGCAGCTTATCTATGTCTCTCTGTAACCTACAACATTCTTCATCACTATTCACAACTCTACCGACCTTAGTGTCGTCTGCAAATTTACTAACCCATCCATATATGACCTCATCCAGGTCATTTATATAAATGACAAACAACAGTGGACCCAAAACAGATTCTTGCAATACCCCACTAGTTACTGAACTCCAGGATGAATATTTCCCATCAACCACCACCCTCTGTCTGCTTTCAGCTAGCCAATTTCTGATCCAAACCGCTAAATCACCTTCAATCCCACACCTCCATATTTTGTGCAATAGCCTGCCATGGGGAACCTTATCAAATGCCTCAGTGAAATCCATAGACACCACATCAACTGCTTTACCCTCATCCACCTGTTTGGTCACCTTCTCAGAGATATAGGAGCAGAATTAGGCCATAAGGTCCATCGAGTCTGCTCCTCACTTCCATTTTCCTGCCTTTTCCCCATAACCCTTCAACCCATGACCAATTAAAAATCTAACTCCTCCTTAAGTTTACCCACTGTCCAAGCATTCCCTACCACTTTGGGGTCGTGAATTCCACAGATTCACAGCCCTTTGGGAGAAGTAGTTTCACCTCAGCTCTGTTTATAATTTGCTGCCCCTTATCTAAGACTATGACCTCTCATCCTAGAATGCACCACAAGAGGAAGCATCTGCTCTATGTCGATTTTATCCACACCTTTTATCATTTTGAATACCTCAATTTGATCTCCCCTCATTTTTCTAAATTCTAGACAGCATAGGCCTAAACTGTTCAATCTCTCCTCACACAACAAACCCCTTACCTCTGGGCTCAATCTAGTGAAACTCCTCTGAACTCTCTCTAATGCCACTACATTTTTCCTCAAATAACAGGACCAAAACTGTGCACAATACTCCAATACCTTGTATAGTTGCAACAATACTTCCTTACCTTTATATTTTATTCCTTTAGCTATAAAAGCCAACATTCCATTCACTTTCTTTATTATCTGCTGTACCTACATGCTAGTTTTCCATGACTCATGAACGAGGACACCCAGATCCTTCTGCACTGGAGCACCCCAAAGTCTCTCCCCATTTAGATAACAGGTCACCTTCCTATTTTTTCAACCAAAATGCATGATTCACATTTATCCACATTAAACTCCATCTGCCACATTTTGGCCCCCTCTCTTAACCTAACTATATTCATTTGCAAGGTTCTTATTTCCTCATTGCAATTTACCATCCCGCCTATTTTTTGTGTCAACTGCAAATTTGGCTATAGGGCCTTCTATCCCTGTATCCAAGTTGTTATTGTAGATTGTAGCTGGGGTCCAAGGACCAAACCCTATGGCACCCCACAAGTTAATTCTTGCCATCCAGAAGAAAAAAATTTATCCTGTCTCTGTCTTCTGCCCATTAACCAGCCTTCTATCCAAGCTATTAAATTACCCCTATCCCATATGATGCAACCTTGTGAATTAACCTTTTGTGCAACATCTTATCAAATGCCTTCCAGAGGTCCAGATATATTTCATTTACAGAATTCCCATTATCCACTTAGCTTATTACATCTTTGAAGAACTTGCGCAAATTAGTTAAACATGACTTGCCCTTCATAAAAGAGCAGGCTACTCTGAATTTGGTATTGTGTAATGAGGAGAGATTAATTGATGACATCATAGTTAAGGATCCTCTAGGGAGTAGTGACCAAGGCACGATAGAATTCAAAATTCAGTTTGGAGGTGAGAAAGTGGAGTCCCACAGTAGCGTCTGGAATTAAACAAAGGAGATTATATAGGCATAAGGACAGATTTGGCCTGAGTAGATTGAGGAGGAAGGATGGCTGACTCTGATTGATAGCATTTTGGCTTTCCAAATGTCCTGATATTGCTTCCTTGATAATTGATTTTAACACTTTCCCAACAACATCTGTTAAACTAACTGGTCTGTAATTTGCCACATATTGCCTCCCTCCCTTTTTGAATAAGGGTGTGACATAAGCATTTTTCCAATCCACTGGAACCTTTCCCATGACCAGGAAACTTTAGAATATTGTAACCAATCGATCCACTATCTCCACCGCCACTTCCTTTAATTCCTAGGATGTAGGCCGTCAGGCCCGAAGGACTTGTCTGTCCACAATCCTAATAGTTTGCTGAGTATCTTTTCCCTATCAATCTAAGTTCTACCCTTTCTATTGGCTCTGACTTGCCCATTCCAATAGGAATGGTACTATTGTCCTCAGGCAAAATATTGATTTAGCATCTCTGCCATTTCAGTGTTTCCCATATGAACTCTCTGGTTTCATCTTCCAAGGTAGCAACATTCGCCTTAATGACTCTCTTCCCTTGTTTATACCTGTAGAAGCTTTTGCTATCCTTTTTGATATTTTATGCTAAAATTCTTTTGTAATGCACCTTAGCTCTTTTTGTTAATTTTTAGTATGCCTTGGTTTATGTTTGAGAGTTTCCCAATCGTCCAGCTTGCCACTGGCCTTTGCAATATGATATATCCTAGTTTTTGACTTCATATTGTCCTTGACCTCCTTGTTTAGCCATGGATGTTTTTTAACCTCCCCTTACCATCTTTCTTCCTCACTGGGATACATTTTAGTTGTGAGGAACTGAGTAGCTCCTTAAACATCGGCCACTGCTCATCCGCTATCTTACTTTTTAACCTTCCTGCTCAGTCCACTCAGGCCAAATCTGTCCTCATGCCTATGTAATTTCGTTGTCTACAGGAGTAGTGCCAGAAGATTGGAGGCTAGCAAATGTGGTTCCCTTGTTCAAGAAGGAGAGTAGGGATAACCCTAGTAACTATAGGCCGGTGAGTCTCACTTCTGTTGTGGGCAAAGTCTTAGAGAGAATTGTAAGGGATAGGATTTATGAACATCTGGATAGAAATAATGTGATCAAGGATAGTCAGCATGGTTTTTTGAAGGGCAGGTCGTGCCTCACAAACCTTATTGAATTCTTTGAGAAGGTGACTAAGGAGGTGGACGAGGGGAAAGCGGTAGATGTGGTGTATATGGATTTTAGTAAGGCATTTGATAAGGTTCCCCATGGTAGACTACTGCAGAAAATACGGAGGTATGGCATTGAGGGTGAGTTGGAGGTTTGGATTAGGAGTTGGCTGGCTGGAAGAAGACAGAGGGTAGTAGTTGATGGCAAAGGTTCATCTTGGAGTGTCGTCACTAGCGGTGTTCCGCAAGGATCTGTTTTGGGACCATTGCTGTTTGTCATTTTTATAAATGACCTGGAGGAGGGGTTAGAAGGTTGGGTGAGCAAGTTTGCGGATGATACGAAAGTCGGAGGAGTTGTAGACAGTGAGGAAGGATGTGGCAGGTTACAGCGGGATATAGATAAGCTGCAGAACTGGGCAGAAAGGTGGCAAATGGAGTTCAATGTAGCTAAGTGTGAGGTGATTCACTTTGGTAAGAGTAACAAAAAGATGGGGTTTTGGGCTAATGGTCGGATACTTGGTAGTGTGGATGAGCAGAGGGATCTTGGTGTCCATGTACACAGATCTTTGAAAGTTGCCACCCAGGTAAATAGTGTGGTGAAGAAGGAATATGGCATACTGGCTTTTATTGGTAGAGGAATTGAGTTCCGGAGTCCTGAGGTCATGTTGCAGTTGTATAAGACTCTGGTGCAGCCACATCTGGAGTATTGTGTGCAGTTTTGGTCGCCATACTATAGGAAGGATGTGGAGGCACTGGAATGGGTGCAGAGGAGGTTTACCAGGATGTTGCCTGGTATGGTAGGAAGATCGTATGAGGAAAGGCTGAGGCACTTGGGGCTGTTTTCATTGGAGAAAAGAAGGTTTAGGGGTGACTTGATAGAGGTGTACAAGATGATTAGGGATTTAGATAGGGTCGACAGTGAGAATCTTTTTCCACGTATGGAGTCAGCTATTACAAGAGGGCATAGCTTTAAATTAAGGGCGGGGTAGGTATAGGACAGATGTTAGGGGTAGGTTCTTTACTCAGCGAGTCGTGAGTTCATGGAATGCCCTGCCAGTAGCAGTGGTGGACTCTCCCTCATTATGGGTATTTAAGCGGGCATTGGATAGGCATATAGAGGATAGTGGGCTAGTGTAGGTTAGGTGGGCTTGGATCGGCGCAACATCGAGGGCCAAAGGGCCTGTACTGCGCTGTATTCTTCTATGTTCTATGTAATTTCCTTTGTTTAATTCCAGTACATTACTATGGGACTCCACTTTCTCACCCCCAAACTGAACTTTGAATTCTATCGTGCTTTGGTCACTACTCCCTAGAGGATCCTTAACTATGATGTCATCAATTAATCTCTCCTCATTACACAATACCAAATCCAGAGTAGCCTGCTCCAAGAAACAAATTCTAATACATTCAATGAACTCTGCCTCCAGGCACCCTTGCCAATTTGATTCTTCCAATCTATGTGCATGTCAAAATCACCCATGATTACTGCCGTACCTTTCTTGCAAGCCTCTGATTTTTCCTGGTTTTTACTGTGCCCAAATGCAGAACCATTGTTTGGTGACCTAGAAATTACACCTACCAAGTACTTCTTCCCTTTGCTATTTCTTATTTTCACCCAGGTTGATTCCACATCTTGATCTCCCGTGCTTATGTCATTTCTCGTTATAGCACTGATCCCTTCCTTCATCAACAAGGCTACACCACCACCTTTTCTCTTCAGTCTCTTTTCAAAATGCTGAGTACCCCTGGATCTCAGACCTTGTCTCCTTGTCACCAAGTGGAGGAGAAAGTGAGGACTGCAGATGCTGGAGATCAGAGCTGAAAATGTGTTGCTGGAAAAGCGCAGCAGGTCAGGTAGCATCCAAGGAACAGGAGAATCGACGTTTCGGGCATAAGCCCTTCTTCAGTAATTGGTACAAAATCATACCTTTATGTTTCTATTTGCACCATTAACTCATTAATTTTGTTTTGAATGCTTTGTGCATATAGATACAAAGCTTTTAAATTTGTTTTCCTGGTAAATTTCCCTGTTTTTATAATTCCTTGGTACATAAAGACATTCACTGTTTTGTCCCTCACCTTGGTTGTCTGGTAACCATCCTCCACATCGCTAACCTGGATACTTACCTCCTATTTTAGTTTGGGTTTTCTAATTTCTGCTACAACTGAAACCCCCCCCATTTAATTTAAGGACCTGTCAACTGCCCTAGTTATGCAATTCACTAGGACTTTTCAGCACGATTCAGATGAAGACCATCCCATGAGAACATGTCCCTTCCTCCCCAGTATTGGTGCCAATGTCCATGAATTCAAACCCATTTCTACCACACCCATCTTTAAGCCATGCATTTACCTGCTTAATCTTATTGATCCTGTGCCAATTAGCTCCAGTGATTACCACTTTTTTGGTTCTGCTTTTCAATTTAGCTCCTAGCTGTTCATACTCTTTTAGCAGAACCTATGCCCCAGTTTTATCTATGTCATTGGTAACTACGTGGACCACAACCACTGGATCTTTACCCTCCCACTCCAAGTTCCTCTGCAGCCCAGATGAGATATCGCGAACGCGAACACCAGGCAGGCAAGACAACCTTTGGGACTCTCGATCCTGGTCACAAAGACCGGTATCTATGTCCTGAACTGTATTATTCCCAATTACAACTACATTTCTCTTCTCTCCCCTTCACTTAAATGGCTCCCTGCACCATGGTGCTGTGGTCCATCAGCTCATCCTCCTTGCAGTTCTCATTCCCATCCATACAGGGAGCAAGACTCTTGAACTTGTTGGACAAGGACAAAGGCTGAGGCTCCGACAACTCTATCTCCCGGATCCCTCTGCCTGCCTAACTCTCGTCACATCCTCCTGTCCCGACCACTGGCCGAATTTGAGTTAGGCTACGGGGTGTGACTGTCTCCTGAAACACATCATATATAGGTAACTCTCCCCCTCCCTTATATGTCGCAAAGTTTGAATCTCAGACTCCAGCTTATCAACTCTGAGCCGGAGTTCCTTGGGCAACTAACATTACTACAGACAGGGTCACTGGGAACCACAATGGGGTCCACTAGCTCCCACATCATGCTGAAACAACACATCACATGACCCTCCATCCTTATGTTATTTAATTAGTTTTGAATTTTTTTTAACATTCAACTTTTAATATCTCTGTTTACTATCTCAATCTGAACGCAAGTTGTAACCAATAATTTAACAAGGATTCAATTTAACACAGGTTTAAATTTAGCAGATTCCCTACTAGGCAATCAAATCACAGCCTTCCTGTGACAGTCCTTTTCAGTTCCCCCTCAGCTGAAACACTCAAAATCAGAAACTCTTATCTTCCCAGGTTGCCTTCCAATTCGCTCCCACTCAGGTCCACTCCTGAAGCTGCCTAATTTCAGCATTTATATAATTTAGCACTTTTAGATTAGATTCCCTGTGTGGAAACAGGCCCTTCGGCCCAACAAGTCCACACCGACCCGCCGAGGCACAACCCACCCATACCCCTACATGTACCCCTTTTTACCTAACACTACGGGTAATTTAGCATGACCAATTAACCTGACCTGCACATCTTTGGACTGTGGGAGGAAACCGGAGCACCCGGAGGAAACCCACGCAGACACAGGGAGAAAGTACAAACTCCACACAGACAGTCACCTGAAGTGGGAATTGAACCCTGATCTCTGGCACTGTGAGGCAGCAGTGCTAACCGCTGTGCCACCGTGCCGCCCACTTCTGAGCTCTTACCAGCTAGTCTATATATAATACCTATTGTGGCTTTAGATCCTTCACAGTTCCTCAGTTCCATCCATAAAGTCTTCACTGGGTGCTTTCCCCTCATTACATCCTCCCTCGCAAAGAAGGAATGCTGTTTTTAATCAGAAATGCTACTGTACCCCCTCTGCCATTTTCTCTATCCCTCCTATAAACCTTATTCACCTGCTTTGTTTAGTTCCCAGTCCTAACCATCCTGCAGCCATGTTTCCGTAATAACTAGTATATCAGTTTCCAATTTGAATCAGTGCCTGCTCATTTACAATCTGTTCTGATTTAATGTGATAATTCTGTTCCTGTGCAATCCTGCATTACAAGAAAATCATGAAATAGCAGCACCATTTAATCCAAAAGGACTGGAATCATGTTACAGCCAATACAGGTAAGGAAAGGCTGCATTCTACATATAATGGTGTAAATTCTTCAATCGTTTATAGCCAATTTGCATTGAAGAAATGCACGTTACAGCAGAACCGACTGTAATCTGTTCCTTACACTCCAGGCATTTGTACAAAAAACTCTAATTTTGGCTGTATACTCTATCCTGTCCTTGTCTTACTTAATACAATTTTTATAGACCTGCCTTGTTCATTAAACCGGCTTTGCTTGTTCATCCTATTAACATCTACCTTCTCCTCATGTGATGAATTGCTGCTCTCATTCCCATCTCTGTCACACTATTATAAACACTCCCAAGTAGGCATTAGCAAATCTGCCCACAAAGATATTGGTGCTTCTCCAGCTTAGATTTTTGGCAAGGCTTGTGTAGTAGCAGGGCTTGCTGTCCTGCAGACTCCCTTTGTCAGAGTCAGCAATTCTACCACAAATCAGATCAAAACTCTGCAGTCATGCTATATCCAGTCATGAATGGTGATGGACAATTAAACAACTGAGCAAGAAGTGCGAAATCAACAATTATTTTGGAAGGTCAAGTACTGGTGGAAATTATACAGCAAATGGCAGAACCCTTAGGAGCATTGATATGCAGAGGGATTTGAGTGTGCAGGTCCACACATCACTGAAAGCGGCAGCGTAGGTAGATTAGGGAGTAAAAATGGTTTACGGCATGCTTGCCTTCATTGGAAGGGGCACTGAGTACAAGGATGAAATATTTCATACAGTTCTGGTCAGCACACTATCAGAAGGGTATGGATGCTTTGGAGAGAGCACAGAAAAGGTTTGCCAGGATGTTGCCTGATATAGGGGATTTTAGCTATGAAGAAAGGTTGGATAGACTGGGATTGTTTTCATTGGAACGCAGAAGGTTGAGGAGTGACCTAATAGAAGTTCATAAGGATGTAGGTTTGCTCGCTGAGCTAGAAGGTTCGTTTTCAGACATTTTGTCACCATACTAGGCAACATGGTTAGGCAACTAGGGCTACAGGGAGAATGTGGGTAAGTGGAGTTGAAATGCCCATCAGCCATGATTGAATGGCGGAGTGGACTCGATGGGCCGAATGGCCTTACCTCCGCTCCTATGTCTTATGGTCTTATGGTCTTAACATCATCAGTGAGGCTCTGGATGAAGCACTGGAGGCATGACCCTCTTTCTATTTATATGTTTAGGTTTCTTTGGGTGGGTGATGTCATTTCCTGTGGTGATGTCATTGCCTGTTCTTTTTCTCAGGGGGTGGTAAATGGGATCCAAGTCAATTTGCTTGTGAGTTCCAATTGGAATGCCAATGCTTCTAGGAATTCTGGTGTATGTCTCTGTTTGGCTTGTCCTAGGATAGATGTGTTGTCCCAGTCGAAGTGGTGTCCTTCCTCATCCATATGTAGGGATACCAGTGAGAGTAGGTCATGTCTTTTTGTGGCTAGTTGATGTTCATTGTCCTGGTGACTAGTTTTCTGCCAGTTTGTCCAATGTAGTGTTTGTTACAGTTCTTGCAAGGTATTTTGTAAATGACATTAGTTTTGCTGGTTGTTCATAAGAAGTTATTTCTTACTTTATTCTCTTTCCTTCCTTTTTTAAAATGGAGGGGTGATATTTATGTCCATCCAATCTGTAGTAACTGCTCTGGAATTTTGGAAGCTAACCACCAATAGATCCAATATTTCTCACTTCTGTTTCCTTCTCTGCACTTGTAGATTTCATTCTTACTCATTTTAAGATTTAATAATGATCCTATGTTGATATGGTAAGCATTTTTTGTAATTTTGTATACACAGTTTGTTTTATGTTTATCATCTTGCAATCTTATCTGTTCCTTATTTGTGTCTAATGGCAATCACTGGCACCTGATCCTATAATGGTAATCCAGACTCTCTGGAATCCAACTTCATAAACACTCTCAGAACCTCCCTGCCCTGTGCAATCTGCTTCTTTTTATAGGATTCATCCTACTCTGTCTGTCACAACTTTCCTAAAATGCCCTTTGTTCTGTATTTATGAATGTTGAACAAATGAACAGGACAACTGACAGGATACCCAAATCTCAAAACTACTGAAAAGAAATTACTTTACATTCAATAAATTGTATTTCTCCCAGAACTTACCATCAAACTTTTTGTACCTCGAAGCAAATGTTGATAATAGAATACTGCTGGTCTCCAGCACAGCTTTGTTAAACTCTTGCTGACCTTGCTGGCTGAGCTTTTCCTCCATTTCAAAGGTACAACATGTATTGAGCTGAGAACATACCTTCTGCTGATTTCCTAAACACAAGAGAAAGATTGCAAACAGGGTTAAAATAACACATCTTTATTCTATTAGTTACTCCCTTTTATGTGAGAACAATGATTTATAAAGATTAAGTAATCAAAAGCAAAATCATTTGAACTTCTGACGTCTGAACGTCATTTCAAAAATGTGTTTTTTATTGCAAGGTTAGTAATACTCAGACAATAAGAGGTAAAACTCAGCCATTCATTCTTCCTTCCACCAGATTCTTGATGGAGAAAGTGAGGACTGCAGATGCTGGAGATCAGAGCTGAAAATGTGTTGCTGGAAAAGCGCAGCAGGTCAGGCAGCATCCAAGGAGCAGGAGAATCGACGTTTCGGGCATGAGCCCTTCTTCAGGAATAAGGAAAGTGTGTCCAGCAGGCTAAGATAAAAGGTAGGGAGGAGGGACTTGGGGGAGGGGCGTTGGAAATGCGATAGGTGGAAGGAGGTTAAGGTGAGGATGATAGGCCGGACTGGGGGTGGGGGCGGAGAGGTCAGGAAGAAGATTGCAGGTTAGGAAGGTGGTGCTGAGTTTGAGGGTTGGGACTGAGTCAAGGTGGGGGGAGGGGAAATGAGGAAACTGGAGAAATCTGAGTTCATCCCTTGTGGTTGGAGGGTTCCTAGGCGGAAGATGAGGCGCTCTTCCTCCAGCCGTCGTGTTGCTATGGTCTGGCGATGGAGGAGTCCAAGGATCTGCATGTCTTTGGCAGAGTGGGAGGGGGAGGTAAAGTGTTCGGCAAAGGGGTGGTTGGGTTGGTTGGTCCGGGTGTCCCAGAGGTGTTCTCTGAAACGTTCCGCAAGTAGGTGGCCTGTCTCCCCAATATAGAGGACGCCACATCGGGTGCAGCAGATGCAGTAAATAATGTGTGTGGAGGTGCAGGCGAATTTGTGGCGGATATGGAAGGATCCCTTGGGGCCTTGGAGGGAAGTAAGGGGGGAGGTGTGGGCGCAAGTTTTGCATTTCTTGCGGTTGCAGGGGAAGGTGCCGGGAGTGGAGGTTGGGTTGGTGGGGGGTGTGGACCTGACGAGGGAGTCACAGAGGGAGTGGTCTTTTCGGAACGCTGATAGGGGAGGGGAGGGAAATATATCCCTGATGGTAGGATCCGTTTGGAGGTGGCAGAAATGACGGCGGATGATACGCTGTATATGGAGGTTGGTGGGGTGGTAGGTGAGGACCAGTGGGGTTCTGTCCTGGTGGCGGTTGGAGGGGCGGGGCTCAAGGGCAGAGGAGCGAGAAGTGAAGGAGATGCGGTGGAGGGCATCCGCCACCAACCGCCACCAGGACAGAACCCCACTGGTCCTCACCTACCACTCCACCAACCTCCATATACAGCGTATCATCCGCCGTCATTTCCGCCACCTCCAAACGGACCCCATCATCAGGGATATATTTCCCTCCCCTCCCCTATCAGAGTTCCGAAAAGACCACTCCCTGCGTGACGCCTTCATCAGGTCCACACCCCCCACCAACCCAACCTCCACTCCCGGCACCTTCCCCTGCAACCGCAAGAAATGCAAAACTTGCGCCCACACCTCCCCCCTTACTTCCCTCCAAGGCCCCAAGGGATCCTTCCATATCCGCCACAAATTCACCTGCACCTCCACACACATCATTTATTGCATCAGCTGCACCCGATGTGGCCTCCTCTATATTGGGGAGACAGGCCACCTACTTGTGGAACGTTTCAGAGAACACCTCTGGGACACCCGGACCAACCAACCCAACCACCCTGTGGCTCAACACTTCAACTCCCCCTCCCACTCCACCAAGGATATGCAGGTCTTTGGACTCCTCCATCACCAGACCATAGCAACACGACGGCTGGAGGAAGAACGCCTCATCTTCCGCCTAGGAACCCTCCAACCACAAGGGATGAACTCGGATTTCACCTGTTTCCTCATTTCCCCTCCCCCCACCTTGTCTCAGTCAAATCCCTCGAACTCAGCACCGCCTTCCTAACCTGGAATCTTCTTCCTGACCTCTCCGCCCCCGCCCCCACTCCGGCCTATCACCCTCACCTTGACCTCTTTCCACCTATCACATTTCCAATGCCCCTCCCCCAAGTCCCTCCTCCCTACCTTTTATCTTAGCCTGCTGGACACACTTTCCTCATTCCTGAAGAAGGGCTCATGCCCGAAACGTCGATTCTCCTGTTCCCTGGATGCTGCCTGACCTGCTGCGCTTTTCCAGCAACACATTTTCAGCTCTGATCTCCAGCATCTGCAGTCCTCACTTTCTCCTTATATATGTTTATATGTTTGTACATGAGGGTGGATTAGGGATTTTTTATTTAGGTTGCTTCTTTTGTACTGTTTTGAAGTGTATTGTTTTGTACTTGATGTAATATTTAAAAATCTATTTTTTTCAATAAAAATATATTTTTAAAAAACAGCCTGAATGGATGTGGCCAGCTCTCTCAGAGTCCAGGTTTCTGGGTTTTGTTTTTTCAGTAACATCAGAAGCTCTTGGGCTCTCACAGTGAATGTTTCCTGGCTGCTACAATCTCTGAACTTTCTCTTGATGCTTCTACCTCCTGGATTGGAGAATTGCATGTGAGAATCTGTCTGAGTTTGCTTTTTTGCCGGGGCTGGGGGGTGGGGGTGTTTATGGGATGTCACTATATTGGGAGTTAACTAGTAATAGTTACTGCATCTGTTATTCCGTTAAGCTTTCCAATAGTCAAATTATTATAAACTCCTCTTTCGTTTGTTTATATTTTCTAGTGTTTAAATAAATTCTGTTTTGCTTAATGTCAAGTAGCTTGACCAGTCGCATCGCATCTGGAACACGGCACTTCACATCTACCATTAAAATAAAGTTAGGATTTAGACTACCTTCTTAAAATATTTTGAGGGGGTCTGATCTGGTCCATAACACTCTTATTTCATGCCTATAAACTAACTGGAATGGCTGTAGCTAGTAGATTTGTTTGGAGAATCTCTGGTTGCAAAGAAAAGAAAATCTAACCTTTTTCCCAATCCAAGTTTGGAAACACCTGCCAATAGATTTGAGAACAGTTTGTTCCCCCGCTGTTATCAGACTCATGAACGATCCTCTCATGTATTAGAGTTGATCTCTCTCTGCACCATCTCTGTAGGTATAACACTATATTCTGCATTCTGTTCTGTTACTCTGATGTATTTATGTAAGGTATGATTTCTCTGGATAGCACACAAAACAAAACTTTTCACTGTATCCCAGTACATGTGACAATAATAAATCAAATCAATCAATCTTTTGGACAGTTATAACAATAGGCTTTGATCATGATTTTGAGAGTTTGGTGACAGCTCTCCAGAGCACTTTGGGTCCACAGATGGGGTTTGGGGGCACAGCTGATTTCAGTAGTCTAATCACCAACTTACTCGTGATTAGCTGAAAAAATAGTTTTGTAAAAACCTTGATCCTTGATCAATCTTTACCTCCATTGGCAGACCATAACAAGTGCACAACTGTCTTAGTTTTCCCATTATCACCCTAGCTCCGATTGTCCTTAAGGATATATTAATTGCTGGCTTTCATTTTAGGTAATGGTTCTCACAATCCACTAGTTCACAACTGACAGGTTCCTCAAAACTTGTGAAAGGAATCAGGGCTGCTGGTTTAATTACAAGCTGAGGTTTATCTCAAACTTGGCAAGTATGGCATTCTTTACAAAATTACATAACATCTTCATAAAATACTGTTTATGGACACCTGAGCTTTTCAGAACCTGGCATGTACTGCCATGGGAATTTCACGTGCTACTCTACACACAAATGTGGCAAATGTTTGGAACTCTTTTCCAAAAAATAACAGTGGATACTGGATTTTAAATTGGAGATCGATACATTTTTGTTAAGCAGAGGTAGGTATATGGAGTTAAGCCACAGATCAGCCATAATCTCAGTGAATGGTGGAACAGGCACGAAGGGCTAAATGGCCTGCTCCTGCTCCTATGTTCCCACTGACAACATCTGCCTATGATAGCTGGCTGGTACCACTATCTAATGCGCAACTGTCCAATCATCATCTGCAGGGCTGAGAGGAGGTCTTCACTTCCTCATCAGCACTTGTTAAGATGATGACACTCATGAACTCCACCAGATTCTTCCCCAGTATGAACTGACCGCTCATTCATGTAACTTAGGATCTGCTTTTTGAGCTTCCATTAGGGATGTCATACCAAACACCCCATTTAGATTATCTTGACCCTTCAGGAAAGTTTCAGCTACTGATGATTCGGACCTTCTGAACAGGAAGCTGGTAGGTGAGAATCTACAGTCAAGTAAAATTCACTCACATCATAGGAAAGCAGTGTAATGACTGGCTGCTAAGGAAACTACATCTATGAACTCACCCGAAATAGCAGTTATTTCAAAAGCGAAATACTATTTAGGAATAAAGTGAGCTAGTAAGATTATGGATTGAACAACATGGCAGGTGAGGGCAGCTGAGTAGCCTGTCACATATGGGGAATCATGGACACTACCAGCATCCAGAACGACCTCAAGTGCAGAAAGTGCTGAACCCAAAATGTTAGCTCTGTTTTTTCTTCACAGATGCTGTCTGACCTGCTGAGCTTTTCCAGCAATTTCTGTTTTTGTTATGCAAGATCTCTGTCTTACTGAGGCAAAGTCTCCCTCATATTGACTACGTTCCCTTGCTATAATACCACTTGTCACAGATTGTTTCTTTTGTAGCCTGCAATGAGTTCATAATCTTGAGAAGACAATCAAGGATTATGGGGATAAGGCAGAAAAGTGAGGTTGAAGATTATCAGATCAGCCATGATCTCATTGAATGATAGAGCCTATATAATGGGCTGAATGGCCTACTTCTGCCCTTATGTATTTTATGATCTTTTCATTTTTACCCAGTGATTCTAAGTCCTGCTTTCACCCCAAATTCCTTTTACCCTGGCTTTTGTTTGCATCCTACATTCTTACTTTTATAAATCCTGGTGACCAGCACAACCATTGGGGGCTTCATCTGCTTGTCTTGCTCTCTCCCTTTTTTTGTTTAAACTGAAATTATTATTTTATTCTCCCCATTGTTGTTTCTTCCCCTGGGTCAACTCTTCAGCTGCTTCCATCCTACGGTGAAGTCTTGCGGTCCATCTAACGGCCGAAATTAGATGTTGCAGGTAGTCCTGGCCAGTTGGTGACTGCAATGACCAACTTCAGCAACTAGGTGGAGTTTGCTCAATCTAAAAATATCTATTTTGTAATCAACCTGCTCAGTGATGTTATGGCATACCTCTGGAGCATGAGGTGAGCAATATTTTTAAACACGAGACACTGCATATTATTTTTTCACACAATATTGCACACAGCCTAGATGTGTTTTGCTTGGAAAAATAATGTTCACAGAAACCTAACTCTGGTTTTAACATTGAATCTTTTTAATTCATTCACGGGAAGATGGTGTTACTGGCCAGCATTTATTGCCCATCCCAGGAGGCAGTAAAGTGTCAACCACTTTGCTGTGGGTCTGGAGTCACATGTAGACCAGACTAGGTAAGGATGGCAGTTTCCTTCCTTAAAGGATATTAGTGAACCACATGAATTTTTCCAACAATCGATAATGGACTCATGGCCATTAGGCTCTTAATGTCAGATTTTTTTTAAAAATTGAATTCAAATTCTACCATCTGCCGTAGCAGGATTCAAACCCAGGGTCCCAGATCGTTTTTTGCGTCTCTGGATTAATAGTCCAGGGATAATAGGACTAGGCTATCAACTCCTGCCCTTTTTCCTTTTCAGGAAAACGTTGCTTCACTGGGGCGGCACAGTGGCTCAGTGGTTAGCACTGCTGCCTCACAGTACCAGGGACCCAGGTTCGATTCCAGCCTCGGCTGACTGTCTGTGTGGAGTTTGCACATTCTCCCTGTGTCTGCGTGGGTTTCCTGAATTGGCCATGCTAAATTGCCAATAGTGTTAGGTCCATTAGTCAGAGGGAAATGGGTCTGGATGGGTTACTCTTCGGAGGGTCGGTGTAGACTTGTTGGACTGAAGGGCCTGTTTCCACACTGTAGGGAATCTAAACTAAACTTCAGGTCGTAATTTTCAGGAACATACCAACTTCGTATTAGGGCTTTGTTTAAATTTATGTATATGACATGGGCTTGGGGTGGTGGTAATGAGCTGCTTTCTTGCAGTCCACCTGCTTTGGGTTGACCAACAATGTCATTAGGGAGGGAATTCACTTGATTTACATAAATGACTGAAACAAAGAGACAGTCTGTAATGTATTAAAGTTAGTTGATGATACAAAGCTAATACAAGCTTTGGGGACACAAAAAGGCTGCAAAGAGATACAAGAATAGCAGATGACAAACAACAACGTGGCAAATGAAGTAGGAGGTGTCCAAGTGAGAGATTATTCATCTTGGCACAGAAAAACAGATAAGACACATTGAACATAAAAATTGAATAGGCCATTCTGCCCTTCAAGCCTGAACCAACATTCAACATGATCAAGATTGATACTTCCAGTGAACCCTTTAGCCAACGAACTAAGTCCTTCTTTAAATCTCACAATGTTTTGGCCTCAACCGCTTTCTATGGCAGAAAACTCCCCACCGGCTCATCACTTTCTGGATGAAGAAGTTTCTCATATCAGTCCTAAATAATTTACCCCATATTCTTAGACTGCGACTCCAGTTCTGGACTCCACAATCATTGAGAAAATACACCCTGAATTTACCCTGTTCAGTCCCCCAGTTAGAATTTTATAGGTTTCTTTAAAATTTCCCCCACTCGTTCTTCTGAATGCCAATGAATATAGTCTGAATTAATTCAGTCCTGCCATCCCAGAAATCACTCTGGTCAACCATTGTTGCACTTCCTCCACAACCAGAATATTCTTCCTCAGATAAGGAGATCAAAACTGCACAGAATACTCCAGATGTGGCTTCACTAAGGCCCTGTACAATTGCAGCAATACATCCCTGCTCCTGTACTCAAATCCTCTTGCTATGAATGCCAACATAACATTGCGTTTTCACCAACTACTGCATCTGCATGCTTATGTTATCTCACATTCATCCATCTTACATCTCATCAGCCATGCATTTGTCCACTCATTCAGTCTGTCCTCTTATGCAGGACCTTATTAAATGCTTTCTGAAAGTCCAAATAAGCCACTTTCACTGGTTTGCCCTCATCAACTCTATAGTTACATCCTTGAAAAATTTCAATAGATTTGGTTAAGCATGATTTCCTTTGTACAAATCCATGCTGACTCCATGTAATGTTGCTACAGTTTTCTTTAATGTTCTGCTACTAAATCTTTTAGAATGGACTCCAGACTATTGATGTCAAGCTAACCAGTCAAAAATTCTGTTTTGTCTCTACCTCGATTTTAAAATAATGGGCTTATATTTGCCACCCTTCAATGTCTATAGAACCTTGCAAGATGACCACCAATACAGCCACTTTTCTAGAGCTACGTCCTGGGATGTAGATTACTGAGGCCCTAGGAAATTGTCATCTATTAATCTACCAGTCTCCCAGACACCATTTCTCTATTATTACTGATTTTCTTTAGTTTCTCAATAGACCACGAGTTCCCCAACATTTTCAGGACTATACTTGTGTTCTCCTTTGCAAAGGCACAGGCAAATATGTATTGAATAATACACAAATACACACACATACCACACAATACACAAGAAAGAAAAAGGAAGCACATGATGCATACCAAAATAATACAAATCAGGAAGAGTACCTCAAGAGAGAGGCTAAGGATGGAGTAAGGAAGGCCAAGAGGAAGCAATAGGAAAAGATAGCAGGCTGCACTAAAACAAATAGTGAATGTTCTTCAATCGTATAAATACTAAAAGATTAGTGAAGGGTAGAGTGGGGCCCACAAGGAACAAGCAGGGTAAGCTGCTCTCTGAAGCAAAGGATATGGCAGAAGTACTAAATGAATATTTTGCTTCTGACTTTAACAAATTAGAAGATGGTGAAAATGGCTATGTTGAAAATGTGGGTATTGAGAAACTGGACAATACAGTGATAGGTAAAGAAGAGATGCTAAAAAAGCTGGCAGCAGTGCAGGCAGGGAATTTGCCAGGGCCGAAAGGGATGCATCTTAGTTTGCTTAAGGAAGTAAATCGCAAAGCCATTGACAAAAATTTTCCAGGCCTCTCTGAACATAGGATTAGTTCCGGGGGACTGGAGTATTGCAAATGTGACACCATTGTTTAAGAAAGGATCAAGGATAACCCAGGAAACTACAGACCTGTCAGCTTGTTGTCAACAGTGGGAAACTGATGAAGGCCATAATATAGAAGAAGGTAAACATACACTGAGAGAAAAATAAGTTAACACGAGACAGTCAACATGGCTTTGTCAAGGGCAGGTCATGCCTGACAAATTTGATTGAGTTCTTTGACAAGGTGACACAGGCAGTGGGTGAGAGTAGTGCTGTGGATTTAGACATTTAGAAAACATTTGATACAGTGCCACATGGCAGGTTGGTTCACAAATTAGAAATTGGGATTGATGGGTCCTTGACAGCAAGGATTAGAAGTTGGCTAAAGGATAAGAATCAGGAGGTAGGTATAAATAGATATTTCTCTTACTGGAGGCAAGTTGAAAATGGATTAGATTAGATTAGATTAGATTACTTACAGTGTGGAAACAGGCCCTTCGGCCCAACAAGTCCACACCGACTCACCGAAGCGCAACCCACCCAGACCCATTCCCCTACATTTACCCCTGCAGCTAACACTATGGGCAATTTAGCATGGCCAATTCACCTGACCTGCACATTTTTGGACTGTGGGAGGAAACCGGAGCACCCGGAGGAAACCCATGCAGACACGGGGAGAATGTGCAAACTCCACACAGTCAGTCACCTGAGGTGGGAATTGAACCCAGGTCTCTGGCGCTGTGAGGCAACAGTGCTAACCACTGTGCCACCATGCCGCCCCCAGGGATTGGTGTTAGGAACTTAGCTTTTTCTGATTGATATCAATGATTTGGAAATGGATGTTAAGGAAAAAAAGTCTCTAAGTTTGATACTAAACTAGGAAGAACAGTGAATGGTGAGGAAGATGATGCTAAGCGACTTCAGAATAACATTGACAAGTTGACCAAATGGGCAGACACCTAGCAAACGAAAATCAATACAGAGAAATGCAAAGTTGTGCATTTTGTTAGACGAACATGACGAGACAACACAGGCTCAGTGGTCCAACTTTGAGGGGAGTACAGGAGCAGAGGGATTTTGGGTTGATATGCATGATTCCCTAATGGTGGCCAGGCAAGTTGAAACAGTTGTTAGTTAGGTTTTATAGGATCCTTGGATTTCTAAATAGAGGCATAGAACACAAAAGCAAGGATATGATGGTCGGGCCACGTTTAGAGTATTGTGTTCAGTTCTGGGCACCTTATTTAAGGAAAGATGTTAAAGCCTTGGAGAGAGTTCAAAGAAGATTACTAGATTTGTCATTTATACAAATGATTTGAATGTGAACATAGCAGGTATGGTAAGTTAGTTTGCAGGTGACCCCAAAATTGGTGGTGTAGTGGACAATGAAAAAGATTATCTCCAAGTACAGGGAGATCTTGATCAGATGGGCTGAGGAGTGACAGATGGAGTTTCATTTAGATAAACGTGAGTGCTACATTTTGGTAAGGCAAATCGGGGTAGGACTTGTACACTTAATGGTAGGGTCTTGGGGAGTGTTGCCGAACAAAAAGACCTTGTGGTGCAGGTTCATAGTTCCTCAAAGGTAGAATCACAGGTAAACAGGACAGTGAAGGCAGCATTTGACAGAGTTGTCTTTATTGGTCAGTGCATTGAGTATAGGAGTTGGGATGTTATGTTGCAGCTGTACAGGACATTGCTGAGGCCACTTGTGGAACACTTCATGCAATTCTAGTCTCTATGCTATGTGAAAGATGTTGCTAAACTTGAAAGAGTGCAGAAGAGATTTACAAAGACATTGCAAAGGTTATGGAGTTTGAGCTATAGGAGAAGACTGTATGGGCTGGGTCTATTTTCCTTGGATTATTGGAGGCTGAGGGGTGACCTTCTAGAGGTTTATGAAATCATGAAAGACATGAATAGGATGAATAGACAAAATCTTTTCTCCCCAGGGTAGGGGAGCTCAAAACTAGAGGACATAGGTTAAAGCTAAGAGGAAAAAGATTTAAAAGGGACCGAAGGGGCAACTTTTTCCACGCAGAGGGTGATGCATGTATGGAATGAACTGCCAGAGGAAGTGGTGGAGGCTGGTACAATTACAGCATTTAAAAGGTATATGAATAGGCAGGGTTGAGAGAGATTCTGGATCAGTGGTGCTGGAAGAGCACAGCAATTCAGGCAGCATCCGACGAGCAGCAAAATCGACGTTTCGGGCAAAAGCCCTTCATCAGAAATATGGGCCAAATGGGACTACATTTTTTAAAAACTTCATTCACAGAATGAGGGCGTTGCTGGCTACGCCAGCATTTATAGCCCATCCCTAACTGCCCTGGAGGCAGTTAAAAGTCAACCACATTGCTGTGAGTCTGGAGTCACACATAGGCCAGACAAGGCAAGGATGGCAGTTTCTTTCCCTAAAATGACATTAATGGACCAGGTGGGTTTTTCCAACAATCGACAATGGATTCATTGTCATCATTAGACTCTTAATTCCAAAATTTTATTGAATTCAAATTCCACCATCTGCCCTGGTGGGCTTTGAACCCTATTTGAATGAAAGAAGTCTCGGGAATAAGGGTGACAAATTTAGAGCATGGATCTAAGTACTTGGATTAAGATAATCCAGTACTTGGATTAAGATATTGTGACCATTACGGAGACTTGGATATCACAGGCGTAAATATGGTTATTGGATGTTCCAGGGTTTAGATGTTTCAAAAAGGATTGGGGGGGGCCTAAAAGAGGTTGGGAAGTGGCATTGCTAATCAGGGATAGTATCACAGCTGCAGAAAAGGAGGGCATTGAGGAGGGTTTGTTTACAAAGTCAGAAACAGGAAAGGAGCAGTGACTTTATTGGGAGTTTTCTATCCCAATAGCAACAGAGATCAGATGAACAGATTGGGAGGTAGATTTTGGAAAGGTACAGAAGTAACAGGATTGTTGTCATGGGTGACTTCAACTTCACTAATATTGATTGGAACCTCCTTAATTCAAATAGTTTGGCTAGAGTGTTTTTGTCAGGTGCATCCAGGAAGAGGTCTTGACTCAATACGTGGATAGGCCGACTTGAAGGGAGGCCATATTGGATGTGGTGCTTGGCAACAAATCATGCCAGGTATCCAATCTCTCTGTGGGATAGCATTTCAGTGACAGAGATCACAACTTCCTGACCTTTACTATAGTAATGGTGAAGGATAGGAGCAGACAGTATGGGAAAGTATTTAATTGGGGAAGGGGGAATCACAATGCTATTAGGCTGGAAACGGAGTGCCTAAATTGGGAACAGATATTCTCAGGGAAATGAATGATAGAAATGTGGAGGTTGTTTAGGGAGCACATGCTGATAGTGCTGGACAGGTTTATCCCACTGAGGCAAGGAAGAGATGGTAGGGTGAAGGAATCGTGGGTAACAAGGGATGTGGAACATCTAGTCAAGAGGAAGAAGGAAGCTTACTTAAGGTTGAGGGGACAAAGATCAGACAGAGCTCGAGAGGGTTACAACATAGCCAGGAAAGAACTGAAGATTGGACTGAGGCAAGTTAGAAAGGGTTGTGAAAAAGCTTTAGCGGATAGGATTAAGGAAAATCCTAAGGCATTCTACACTTATGCGAGAAACAAGAGGATGGCCAGAGTGAGGGTAGGGTCAATCAAGATAGTGGATGGAACCTGTGATTGGAGTCTGAGATGGTGGGGGAGTTCCTTAATGAATTCTTAGCTTCAATATTCACAACCGTCAAGGTCCCTCTCAGTTGTAAGGACAGCATGAAACAGACTGATATGCTTGAACAAGTTGATGTTAGGAAGGAGGATGTGCTGACAATTTTGAAAAACGTAAAGATAGATAAAACCTCTGTGCCAGATGGGATATACCCAAGGTTACTACAGGCAGCAAGGGAAGAGATTGCTGTGCCTTTGGTGATGATCTTTGCATCCTCATTGTCCACTGAGTAGTGCCAGATGATTGGAGGACGACAAATGTTAGTCCCTAGCTCATGAAAGGAAATAGGGATAATCCTGGGAACTACAGACCTGTCAATCTTACGTCTGTGGTGGGCAAATAATTGGAGATGATTTTGAGAGACAGGATTTATGATTATTTGGACAATCATAACTTGATTTGAGATAGTCAGCATGGCTTTGTGAGGGGCAGGTCATGCTTCACAGACCTTATTGAATTCTTTGAGGATGTGACTAAAACATTGATGAAGGTAGAGCAGTGGATGTGGTGTACATGGATTTTAGCAAGGCGTTTGATAAGGTTTCCCATGGTAGGCTCAGAGAGTAAGGAGACATGGGATACAGGGAAATCTGGCTGCCTGGATACAGGATTGGCTGGCCCATAGAAGACAGAGGGTGGTGGGAGATGGAAAGTATTCTGCCTGGAGCTCGGTGACCAGTGGTGTTCCACAGGGATTAGTTCTAGGACCTCTGCTCTTTGTGAATTTTATAAATGACTTGGATGAGGAAGTGGAAGGGTGGGTTAGTAAGTTTACCGATTTCACAAATGTTGGTGGAATCATGGATTGTGTGGAAGGCTGTTGTAGGTTGCAACAGGACATTGACAGGAAGCAGAGCTGGGCTGATAAGTGGCAGGTGGAGTTCAACCTCGGAAAAGTGTAAAGTGATTCATTTTGGAAGGTTGAATTTCAATGCAGAATACAGGGTGAAAGGCAGAATTCTTGGCAGTGTGGAAGAACAGAGAGATCTTGGCGTCTATGTCCACAGATCCCTCTAAGTTGCCACCCAAGTTGACAGAGTTGTTGAGAAGGTGTATGGTGTGCTGGCTTTCATGAACAGGGGGATTGAGTTTAAGAGCTGCGAGGTTATGCTGCAGCTCAAAAAATCCCTGGTTAGACCAGACTTGGAATATTGTGTTCAGTTCTGGTCACCTCATTACAGGAAGGATGTGGAGTCTCAGACAGGGTGCAGAGGAGATTTAGCATGATGCTGCCTGGACTGGAGGGCATGTCTTATGAAGGAAGGTTGAGGGACCTAGGGCTCTTCACACTGGAGTGAAGAAAGATGAGAGGTGACTCGATAGATGTGTATGAGATAATGAGAGGCATAGATAGAGTGGATAGCCAGAGACTTTTTCCCAGGGCAGAAGTGGCTATAATGAGGGGGCATAATTTAAGGTGATCAGAGAAAGGTTTAGGGAGGATGTCAGAAGTAGATTCTTTACTGAGAGACTGGTGGGTGCATGGAATGCACTGCCAGCAGTGGTAGTAGAGTCAGACATATTACGGACATTTAAGCAATTCTTGGATAGGCACATGGAATTTAGTACGTATGTTGGTTGGTTTGATCTTAAAATAGGATAAAAGGTCAGCACAACATCGAAGGCCGAAGGGCTTGTACTGTGCTGTATTATTCTATGTTCTATGAACCCCCAGCTTCTGTCGCAGAGCGCTTTAGGGAACATCTCTGGGACACCCGCACGAATCAACCACACCGCCCCGTGGCCCAACATTTCAACTCCCCCTCCCACTCTGCCGAGGACATGGAGGTCCTGGGCCTCCTTCACTGGCGCTCCCTCACCACCAGGCGCCTGGAGGAAGAACGCCTCATCTTCCGCCTCGGAACACTTCAACCCCAGGGCACCAATGTGGACTTCAACAGTTTCCTCATTTCCCCTTCCCCCACCTCACCCTAGTTCCAAACTTCCAGCTCAGCACTCACCCCATGACTTGTCCGGACTTTTCCTACCTGCTTATCTCCTTTTCCACCTATCCACTCCACCCTCTCCTCCCTGACCTATCACCTTCATCCCCTCCCCCACTCACCCATTGTACTCTATGTTACTTTCTCCCCACCCCCACCCTCCTCTAGCTTATTTCTCCACGCTTCAGGCTCTCTGCCTTTATTCCTGATGAAGGGCTTTTGCCCGAAATGTCGATTTCGAAGCTCCTTGGATGCTGCCTGAACTGCTGTGCTCTTCCAGCACCACTAATCCAGAATCTGGTTTCCAGCATCTGCAGTCATTGTTTTTACCTCATTGTTTTTACCTCTGTCATAAGGTTTCATCCCACCATCAGACTTACCATGGATAACTCTCTATAATAAGTCTCATTCTTGGACACATATATCTCCTTCAAGGACAGACACCTCAATACCTCATTCTACTGCTGCACTTCACTAGCTTCCACCCTAAATATGTTAAAGAAGCTAGCCTCTGCAAACAAGCCCTGCACATACAAGTGATCTGTTCAGATGAGGAGGAGCGCAACAGACAAAGATTTTGAAGGATGTCCTCATAAGAATGGGATATGGTGCTCCACTCATCGATCACCAGTTCTGACATGCAACAGCAAGAAACCGCAACAAATTCCTCAGAAGGTAGACACAGGACACGACCGATAGAGTACCCTTTATCATCCAGTAATTCCCCGAAGCGGAGAGACTATGCCATGTTCATTACAGCCTTCAATGTGTCATCGATGACAAGTATCTCACCAAGATCATCCCTAAGCCTCCACTTCTCGCCTTCAAACAACTGCTAAACCTTAAACAGATCATCGCTTGCATCAAATGTTCCAGCCTTCAGGACAACATCGACCTCAACACCACACAATCCTCGCCATGACAACCTCTGCGTGACTTGTCAGATCATCAACACGGGTACTATCATCACTCATGGGAACACCACCCACCACCTACACGGCAGATATTCATGTGACTCAGCCACTGTTGTCTATGTCACATGCTGCAGGCACGGGATGACCTGATGCATGGTGTACTGACGAGACCATGCAGACACTATGACAATGGATGAATAGACACCACGCAGCAATCGCCAGACAGGAGTGTTCCCTCCCAGTCGGGGAACACTTCAGCGGTTAAGAACATACCGCTTCCAATCTTCGGCTAAGCATCCTCCAAGACAGCCTTCAAGATACACAACAAAGCAAAATCACCGAGCAGAAACTGATAGCCAAATTCTGTGCCCATGAAGACTGCCTCAACCATGACCTTCATGTGACCCCACCACAATGTTCTGTATCCGTAAAACTTTTCAGCTGTGCTGATTTGACACCATCACCTTGATTACTTGTTATGATCTCTCCACTTTAATTAGTTTGTACAGTTTTGGATTACTTATTATTTTGGTTAGACCCTCAGCATGCTACTCCTATACCTATCATGTCATTCCAATCAAATAAGAACAAAAATTAGTGAGGAGGCTGTAAATCAGGAGCAGGGGCAGAGGTTGCTGGGGGTTGGGGTGGGGGAGCTCAGTAGGTCTGGCAGAATCTGTGAAGAAAAATCAGAGTTAACATTTCAGGTCCGGTGACTCTTCCTCTGGTTTCTCTTCATAGAGGCTGCTGGACCTGCTGGCTTTTCCAGCGGCTTCAGTCCTTGTTCCTTGTTATTCCTGTCAGTTACGTTGTCTCTAGTACCATTTTATTTTTAATTTTTTGTAATTATGTCACTGCCTCGTTTAATCAGATTATAGGTCATCCTTTCTCTTGTTATTCAGCTACTGACACTTTACTCCCACTGTCCAACATCCTTGATCACCTCAGACGCTTATCATTCAACACTCCACTCACACCATTTATATGATCTTTTGATCGGTCTGTCCATTGAGTCTGTGATGTGGAGGTGCCCGTGTTGGACTCTGGTAGACAAAGTTAAAAATCACACAACACCAGGTTATAGTCCAACAGGTTCATCTGGAAATACAAGCTTTCAGTGCGCTGCTCTTTCATCAGGTAGCTAGTGGAGCAGAATCATAGGACTCAGAATTTATAGCAAAAGATAATAGTTGCAATTTTGAAGAAGATTTGTAGCTCAGATTTGGATCAGGTTGTAAATTTGCTCACTGAGCTGGTAGATTTCTTCTCAGGCATTTTGCCACCATGTGAGGTAACATCATCAGTGAGCCTCCACTGAAGCATTGGTGTTCTGTCCCACTTGCTATTTATCTATCTGGTTTGTTGTGTTAGGTGTTATTATTTCTAGTTCTGTAACTGAGAGGTTGGTAAATGGGGTCCAAATCAAAATGTTTGTTAATGGCGTTCCGGTTTGAATGCCAGGCCTCTACGAATTGCCATGCATGTCTTTGCTTAGCCTGTTCCATGATGGATATATTGTCCCAGTCAAACTGGTGTCCCTCTCCATCTGTGTGTATGGATACCAGTGATAGTTGGTCATGTCTTTTGGTGGTAGTTGGTGCTCATATATCCTGATGGCTAGTTTCCTGCCTGTCTGTCCATTGTAGTGTTTGTTGCAGTTCTTGCAGGGTATTTTGTATATGACGTTTGTTCTGTTGGTTGTTGGTACGGGGTCCTTTACAATCATCAGGAGCTGTTTCATTGTGGTGGTAGGTTAGTGGGCTACCATGATGCCTAGGGGGTGAAAGTAGTCTGATGTTCATCTCCGAAATGCCTTTGATGTAATGGCAGGGTGGCTAGAGTCTGTGCTGTATCTTCTTGTTTAGGACTGTTGTGCAGGAATCAGCAGACTGTGCTTACCGGGTACATTGTTCCTGAATACATTCTATAGGCAATGTTCCTCACCTTCTTGTAGTTTCTGGGTGCTGCAATGTGTTGTGGCTCATTTAAATAATGTCCTGATGCAGCTCCATTTGTGGGTGTTGGGATGATTGCTCCTGTAGTTGAGTATGCAACATTACAGCGCAGCACAGGCCCTTTGGCCCTCGATGTCGCATCTGAAGGCCATCTAACCTATATTCTTCCATTTTCATTCATATATCTATCCAATGACCATTTAAATGCCCTTAAAGTTGGCAAGTCTACTACTGTTGCAGGCAGTGCATTCCACATCCCTACTATTCTCTGAGTAAAGAAACTACCTCTGACATCTGTCCTATATCTATAATCCCTCAATTTAAAGGTATGTCCTGTCATGCTAGCCATCACCATCCGAGGAAAAAGGCTCTCACTGTCCATGCTATCTAACCCTCTGATTATCTTATATGTCTCAATTAAATCACCTCTCAAACCTCTTCTCTCTAACAAAAACAGCCTCATGTCCCTCAGCCTTTCCTCATAAGACCTTTGCTCCAAACCAGGCAACATCCTAGTAAATCTCCTCTGAACCTTTTCCAAAGCTTCCACATCCTTCCTTTAATGCAGTGACCAGAACTGTATGAAATATTCCAAGTGCAGCCACACCAGAGTTTTGGAAAGCTGCAGCATGACCTCATGGCTCCAAAACTCAATCCCTCTACCAATAAAAGCTAACACACAGTATACCTCCTTAACAACCCTATCAACCAAGGTGGCAATTTTCGGGGATCTATGTACCTGGACACATGAGATTTCTCTGCCCATCTACACTACCAGGAATCTTACCATTAGCCCAGTACTCTTTATTCCTGTTGCTCCTTCCAAAGAGAATCACCTCTCAGTTTTCTGCATTAAACTCCATTTGGCACCTCTCATCCCAGCTCTGCAGCTTATCTATGTCCCTCTGTAACTCACAACATCCTTCACCATTGTCCACAACTCTACTGACCTTAGTGTCGCCTGCAAATTTACTAGTAGAGAAGAAGGACTGCAGGTCTGGAGATCAGAGTCGAGAGTGTGGTGCTGGAAAAGCACAGCAGGTCAGGCAGCATCCAAGGAGCAGGAGAATCGACATTTTGGGCAAAAGCCCTTCATCAAATTTACTAACTCATCCTTCTATGCCCTCATCCAGCTCATTTATAAAAATTACAAACAGCAGTGGCCCCAATTAAACCACATCAACTCCTTTACCCTTATCCACATGTTTGGTCACCATCTCAAAGAACTCAATAAGGTTTGTGAGGCATGACCTACCCTTCACAAAACCATGTTGATTGTCCCTAATCAACTTATTCCTTTCTAGATTATTATAAATCCTATCTCTTAAAACCCTTTCCAACACTTTACCCACAACTGAAGTAAGGCTCCCTGGTCTACAGTTACCAGGGTTGTCTCTACTCTACAAAGGAACAACATTTGCTTTCCTCCAGTCTTCTGACACTATTCCTGGAGACAATGACGACAAAGATCAAAGCCCAAGGCTCTGCAATCTCCTCCCTGGCTTCCCAGAGAATCCTAGGATAAATCTCATCTGACCTAGGGGACTTATCTAATTTTACAATTTCCAGAATTGCTAACACCACGTCCTTGTGCACCTCAATCCCATCTATTCTAGTAGCCTGTATCTCGGTATTCTCATCAATAACATAGTCTTTTTCCAGTGTGAATACTGACGAAAAAATTTTAATGCTCCCCATCTCCTCTGACTCCACGCACAACTTCCCACTACTGTCCTTGATTGGCCCTCATCTTACTCTAGTCATTCTCTTATTCCTCATATACTATAGAAAACCTTAGTGTTTTCCTTGATCCTATCTGCAAATGACTTCTCATGTCCCCTCATGGCTCCTCTTAGCTCTCTCTTTAGGTCTTTCCTGACCAACTTGTAACTCTCAAGCGCCCCAACTGAGCCTTCACATCTCATCCTCACATAAGCCTTTATTTTCCTCTTGACAAGAGCTTCAACTTCTTTGGTAAACCACAGCTCCCTCGCTTGACAACTTAATCCCTGCCTGACAGGTACATTCTTATCAAGGACATGCAGTAGCTGTTCCTTGAATAAGCTCCACATTTCAATTGTGCCCAATCCCCTGCAGTTTCCTTCCCAATCCAATGCATCCTACATCTTGCCTAATTGCATCATAATTGCCTTTCCCCCACCTATAACTCTTGACCTGCAGTATATCTATATCCCTTTCCATTGCTAAAGTAAATGTAATCGAATTGTGGTCATTGTCACCAAAGTCCTCACCTACCTCCAAATCTAACAACTGACTGGGTTCATTACCAAATACCAAATCCAATGTGGCCTCGCCCGTTATTGGCCTGTCTATATGCTATGTCAGGAAACCGTCCTGCACAAATTGGACAAAAACTGACCGATCTGAAGGAAATATTTGGAAAATTAAAGACCCCATAACAACTGCCCTGTCCAGAATCATCTTTGCTATCCTATCCTCTGCATCTCTGGAACTATTCGGAGGCCTATAGGAAACTCCAAACAGGGTGACTTCTCCTTTCCTGTTTCAAACCTCAGCCCATACAACCACAGTAGACGAGTCCTCAAACATCCTACCGTAATACTATCCTTGATTAACAATGTCACACCTTCCCTCTTTTACCATCTTCTCTGTTCTTACTGAAACACCGAAATCTCGGAACCTGCAGCAACCCATTCCTATCCCTGCTCTATCCATGAGTATCTGGTCAGTGTGTGTGGATTTCCTGTAGACGCTGGTCTGCAGCTCTCCACTAGCTTTTCATTCTACTGTGACATCTAGGAAGGGGAGTCTGTTGTTGGTCTCTTCCTCTTTGGTGAACTTTATACCAGTAAGGATGTTGTTTATATGTTTGCGGGTTTCTTCTAATTTGTTGCGTTTCACGATAACAAAGTTGTCATCCACATAGCGGACCAAAGCTTGGGCTTGATTGTGGGAAGGACTGTTTGTTCTAACCTCTGCATAACTGCTTCTGCTATAAGTCTTGATATTGGTGATCCCATGGGCATCCCATTGATTTGTTTGTAGATCTTGTCGTTGAAGGTGAAGTGGGTTGTGAGGCATAGGTCTACTAGTTTAAGGACGCTGTCCTTGCTGATGGAGTTGGTGCTGTCAGGCGTTTTTCAGGCATTCCCTCCCTCAGGGCATTGAGGGCATCTACCTGCAACACACGGTCTGCACCAATTCAAGAAGATGGCTCACTACTACCTTCTCTAGGGCAATAAATTCTGGCTAGCCAGCAATGCCCATTTCCCACATGTGAGAATTAAAAACTCATAAAAGTTTTTTTGCTGAGATAATAAAAAAGCTAGACATGAGATGTTTGGTTCTTTTATGTCAATGGACTTCGAGAGTGTGTCAACATTTCACATCAATTTACTGAGACATACTCCCGAGAGCTAATGAAACAATCAGGATCAAGTCAAACATACCAGATGTTGGAAAGACTGAAATTAAAAAGAGGGCGTAAACTTAAGATACACAAAATTCAGGCTCATTTGAGCTAATGATGGCACTGGGACAGCTGGTCAATGCATATTAAATTTTGTTCTTTGAATCATTCAAGGTTAAATAAACCTTCAACGACAAGATCTACAAACAAATCAATGGGATGCCCATGGAGAGGGATAAGTGTGCACTACAGGGCAAGAGTTATAGCTGGGGTCAGGGAAATTATGATGCGGTGAGGTATGACTTAGGATGTGTGGCTTGGAAAAGTAAGCTTCAAGGCAAGGGCGTAATTGATATGTGGAGCTTGTTCAAGGAGCAACTATTGAGTGTCCTTGATAAGTATGTACCCGTCAGGCAGGGAGGAAAGGGTCGTGTGAGGGAGCCGTGGTTTAATAAGGAATTGGAATACCTCGTTAAATGGAAGAGGGCGGCCTATGTAAAGATGAGGCGTGAAGGTTCAATTGGGGCGATTGAGAGTTATAAGGTAGCCAGGAAGGACCTGAAGAGAGAGCTAAGAGCAGCAAGGAGGGGACATGAAAGGTCCTTAGTTGGTAGGATTAGGGAAAACCCTAAGGCTTTCTATAGGTATGTCAGGAATAAAAGAATGACTAGGGTAGGAATAGCGCTGAAAATGTGTTGCTGGAAAAACGCAGCAGGTCAGGCAGCATCCAGGGAACAGGAGAATCGACGTTTCGGGCATAAGCCCTTCTTCAGGAATGGCTTATGCCCGAAAATGGCTTATGCCCTGAAGAAAGGCTTATGCCAGAAACATCGATTCTCCTGTTCCCTGGATGCTGCCTGACCTGCTGCGCTTTTCCAGCAACACATTTTCAGCTCTGATCTGGAAAGTGGCTTGAAGTGTGTATACTTCAATGCAAGAAGTATACGAAATAAGGTAGGTGAACTTGCAGCGTGGGTTGGTACCTGGGACTTCGATGTTGTGGCTATTACGGAGACATGGCTAGAACAGGGACAGGATTGGCTGTTGCAGGTTCCAGGATTTAAATGTTTTAGTAGGGTCAGAGATGGGGGTAAAAGAGGGGGAGGTGTGGCATTGCTTGTCAAAGATAGTATTACAGTGGTGGAAAGGACGATAGATGAGGACTTGCCATCTGAGGTAGTTTGGGCTGAGGTTAGGAATAGGAAAGGTGAGGTCACCCTGTTAGGAGTCTTTTACAGGCCTCCTAATAGTCCTAGAATCATTGAAGAAAGGATAGGGAAGGTGATTCAGGAGATGAGTGACAGTAATAGGGTGGTTGTTATGGGGGACTTTAACTTTCCTGATATTGATTGGGAAAGCTATAGCTCAAGTTCGTTAGATGGGTCAGTGTTTGTTCAATGTGTGCAGGAGAGTTTCCTGACACAATATGTAGACAGGCCAACAAGAGGTGAGGCCATACTGGATTTGGTTCTGGGTAACGAACCAGGCCAGGTGTTAGAATTAGAGGTAGGTGAGCACTTTGGGGATAGTGACCATAATTCGGTGATTTTTACTCTCGTGATGGAGAGGGATAAGTGTATACTACAGGGCAAGAGTTATAGCTGGGGTCAGGGAAATTATGATGCGGTGAGGCATGACTTAGGATGTGTGGCTTGGAAAAGTAGACTCCAAGGCAAGAGTGTAAATGATATGTGGAGCTTGTTCAAGGAGCAACTATTGAGTGTCCTTGATAATTATGTCAGGCAGGGAGGAAAGGGTCGTGTGAGGGAGCCGTGGTTTAATAAGGAATTGGAATCCCTGGTTAAATGGAAGAGGGCGGCTTATCTCAAGATGAGACGTGAAGGTTCAATTGGGGCGATTGAGAGTTATAGGGTAGCCAGGAAGGACCTGAAGAGAGAGCTAAGAGCAGCAAGGAGGGGACATGAAAGGTCCTTAGTCGGTAGGATTAGGGAAAACCCTAAGGCTTTCTATAGGTATGTTAGGAATAAAAGAATGACTAGGGTAGGAATAGGTCCAGTCAAGGATAGTAGTGGGAAGTTGCGTGTGGAGGCGGAAGAGATTGGGGAGACACTGAATGAATACTTTTCTTCAGTATTTACTCAGGAACAGGGCATTGCCGTCGATGTGAACACTGAGTCACAAATAAGTAGAATGGATGGCTTTGAGGTACGTAGAGAAGAGGTGTTGGAAATCCTGGAAAAGCTGAAAATAGATAAGTCCCCTGGGCCCGATGGCATTTATCCTAGGATTCTCTGGGAAGCAAGGGAGGAGATTGCAGAGCCATTGGCCTTGATTTTTATGTCCTCTTTGTCTACAGGAGTAGTGCCAGAAGACTGGAGGATAGCAAATGTGGTTCCCTTGTTCAAAAAGGGGAGTAGGGATAACCCTAGTAACTATAGGCCGGTGAGTCTCACTTCTGTTGTGGGCAAAGTCTTAGAGAGAATTGTAAGGGATAGGATTTATGCACATCTGGATAGGAATAATGTGATCAAGGATAGTCAGCATGGTTTTGTGAAGGGCAGGTCGTGCCTCACAAACCTTATTGAATTCTTTGAAAAGGTGACGAAGGAGGTTGATGAGGGGAAAGCGGTAGATGTGGTATATATGGATTTTAGTAAGGCGTTTGATAAGGTTCCCCATGGTAGGCTACTTCAAAAAATACGGAGGTATGGCATTGAGGGTGAGTTGGAGGTTTGGATTAGGAATTGGCTGGCTGGAAGGAGACAGAGGGTAGTAGTTGATGGTAAAGGTTCATCTTGGAGTGCAGTTACTAGCGGTGTTCCGCAAGGATCTGTTTTGGGACCATTGCTGTTTGTCATTTTTATAAATGACCTGGAAGAGGGGTTAGAAGGTTGGGTGAGCAAGTTTGCGGATGATACGAAGGTCGGAGGAGTTGTAGACAGTGAGGAAGGATGTGGCAGGTTACAGCAGGATATAGAGAAGCTGCAGAGCTGGGCAGAAAGGTGGCAAATGGAATTCAATGTAGCTAAGTGTGAGGTGATTCACTTTGGGAAGAATAACAAAAAGATGGGGTACTGGGCTAATGGTCGGATACTTGGTAGTGTGGATGAGCAGAGGGATCTTGGTGTCCATGTATACAGATCTCTGAAAGTTGCCACCCAGGTAAATAGTGCGGTGAGGAAGGCATATGGCGTACTGGCTTTCATTGGTAGAGGAATTGAGTTCCGGAGTCCTGAGGTCATGACGCAGTTGTATAAGACTCTGGTGCGGCCGCATCTGGAATATTGTGTGCAGTTTTGGTCGCCATACTATAGGAAGGATGTGGAGGCACTGGAACGGGTGCAGAGGAGGTTTACCAGGATGTTGCCTGGTATGGAAGGAAGATCGTATGAGGAAAGACTGAGACACTTGGGGCTGTTTTCATTAGAGAAAAGAAGGTTTAGGGGTGACTTGATTGAGGTGTACAAGATGATTAGGGGGTTAGATAGGGTTGACAGTGTGAACCTTTTCCCACGTATGGAGTCGGGTATTACAAGGGGGCATAGCTTTAAATTAAGGGGGGGTAGATATAGGACTGAAGTTAGGGGTAGGTTCTTCACTCAGCGAGTCGTAAGTTCATGGAATGCCCTGCCAGTAGTAGTGGTGGACTCTCCCTCTTTATGGGCATTTAAGCGGGCATTGGATAGGTATATGGAGGATAGTGGGTTAGTATAGGTTAGGTGGGCTTGGATCGGCGCAACATCGATGGCCAAAGGGCCTGTACTGCGCTGTATTCTTCTATGTTCTATCTCCAGCATCTGCAGACCTCACTTTCTCCTAGGGTAGGAATAGGTCCAGTTAAGGATAGTAGTGGGAAGTTGCGTGTGGAGGCTGAAGAGATTGGGGACACACTGAATGAATACTTTTCGTCAGTATTCAATCAGGAACAGGACATTGTTGTCAATGTGAATACTGAGTCACAATTAAGTAGAATGGATGGCTTTGAGGTATGTAGAGAAGAGGTGTTGGAAATTCTGGAAAGGGTGAAAATAGATAAGTCCCCTGGGCCTGATGGCATTTATCCTAGGATTCTCTGGGAAGCAAGGGAGGAGATTGCAGAGCCATTGGCCTTGATTTCTATGTCCTCGTTGTCTACAGGAGTAGTGCCAGAAGATTGGAGGATAGCAAATGTGGTTCCCTTGTTCAAGAAGGGGAGTAGGGATAACCCTAGTAACTATAGGCCGGTGAGTCTCACTTCTGTTGTGGGCAAAATCTTAGAGAGAATTGTAAGGTATAGGATTTATGAACATCTGGATAGGAATAATGTGATCAAGGATAGTCAGCATGGTTTTGTGAAGGGCAGGTCGTGCCTCACAAACCTTATTGAATTCTTTGAGAAGGTGACTAAGGAGGTGGACGAGGGGAAAGCGGTAGATGTGGTGTATATGGATTTTAGTAAGGCGTTTGATAAGGTTCCCCATGGTAGACTACTGCAAAAAATACGGAGGTATGGCGTTGAGGGTGAGTTGGAGGTTTGGATTAGGAGTTGGCTGGCTGGAAGAAGACAGAGGGTAGTAGTTGATGGCAAAGGTTCATCTTGGAGTGCCGTCACTAGCGGTGTTCCGCAAGGATCTGTTTTGGGACCATTGCTGTTTGTCATTTTTATAACTGACCTGGAGGAGGGGTTAGAAGGTTGGGTGAGCAAGTTTGCGGATGATACGAAAGTCGGAGGAGTTGTAGACAGTGAGGAAGGATGTGGCAGGTTACAGCGGGATATAGATAAGCTGCAGAACTGGGCAGAAAGGTGGCAAATGGAGTTCAATGTAGCTGAGTGTGAGGTGATTCACTTTGGTAAGAGTAACAAAAAGACGGGGTACTGGGCTAATGGTCGGATACTTGGTAGTGTGGATGAGCAGAGGGATCTTGGTGTCCATGTACACAGATCTCTGAAAGTTGCCACCCAGGTAAATAGTGCGGTGAAGAAGGCATATGGCGTACTGGCTTTTATTGGTAGAGGAATTGAGTTCCGGAGTACTGAGGTCATGTTGCAGTTGTATAAGACCCTGGTGCGGCCGCATCTGGAGTATTGTGTGCAGTTTTGGTCGCCATACTATAGGAAGGATGTGGAGGCACTGGAACGGGTGCAGAGGAGGTTTACCAGGATGTTGCCTGGTATGGTAGAAATATCTTATGAGGAAAGGCTGAGGCACTTGGGGTTGTTTTCATTGGAGAAAAGAAGGTTTAGGGGTGACTTGATAGAGGTGTACAAGATGATTAGGGGTTTAGATAGGGTCGACAGTGAGAATCTTTTTCCACGTATGGAGTCAGCTATTACAAGGGGGCATAGCTTTAAATTAAGGGGGGGGGGGGGGTAGGTATAGGACAGATGTTAGGGGTAGGTTCTTTACTCAGCGAGTCGTGAGTTCATGGAATGCCCTGCCAGTAGCAGTGGTGGACTCTCCCTCATTATGGGCATTTAAGCGGGCATTGGATAGGCATATGGAGGATAGTGGCCTAGTGTAGATTAGGTGGGCTTGGATCGGCGCAACATCGAGGGCCGAAGGGCCTGTTCTGCGCTGTATTCTTCTATGTTCTATATAAATTAGACAGTATGCCATTGCTAGATTAATAACTCTTGATTGAAGGCATAACCAAAGAAAACTAACAGACATTCAAAAGGTTCTTGATAATTTACCACATAATAATCTTGTCAGTAAAATTGTAACCAATTATGTGAAAAAGGTTGCATGGATAAAGAAAAATGGCTAGGGGACAAAGAAATGATAAAGCTGTTTTCTCGACTATTGGGAGGACTACAACAGTATTCCTCAGAGGTCATTACAAAGACTACGTCTGATCTGTACATATTGAGTAAAAATAAGCAAAGGAATAGGAGGAAGCTGGCAATAATATTCAATTCCACTCTGGCCACAGAAGAGATCCAGAGGACCGGAAAACAGCCAATGTAATACTGTTATTCAAGACGGGAGTAACAGATAAACCCAGAAACTTCAGATTAGTCACTCTAACCTCAGTGGCGGAGAAAGTACTGGAAGCAACTCTGAGGAACTCCGCTTGGAGAGGCAGGGATTAAATCAAGAACTGTCATCATGGTTTTGTTTAAGGGAAGTTCATGTCTGATCAACTTGATTGAATTTTGAAGAGGCGACTGATTATGTAGCCAATCAGTGCAGTCTATTTAGACTTCAGTCTCTCATGTGAGACCATAGGTTGCTGATAGCGAAGGTAAGAGCTCATGGTATCTGGAGAAATTTGGCAAATTGGATCCTGAATTGGCTTAACGACAGGAAGCAGAGTTTGCTGGTAGAGGAATGTTTTTGCTACTGGAATGGCTTTCTTTACCATGGTGCCATTGTCATTTAGCTCACGCACCATGCGACCCTCGTTCTCATTCAAACAAGGTGAAAGGACTACAACTCCTTTTGGACAACTAAGGGTCCTGCACTCCTACCCAGTATCTCCATACTTGCCTGTCTCTCAGTCACACCCTCTATTCCCTCATCAGTGACTAAATCAGAACAGGGCAAAAGTGCTGGAAAAGCACAGCAGGTCAGGCAGCATCCAAAGAGCAGGAAAATCAATGTTTCGGGCAAAAGCCCTTCATCAGGAATGGAGGCCAGGGTATTTGCCCGAAACATGGATTTTCGTGCTCCTTGGATACTGCCTGACCTGCTGTGCTTTTCCAGCATCACTCTAATCTGGACTAATTCAGAACATGCTATCCTAAAGGCTGTGTGACTACCTCCTGGAATAAAGTGTCCAGGTACATTCCCCCTCCCTGATGTGTATAGATCAACCTCTAGCTGAAAGTCGAGTCAAAGCTATTCAAGCTGCAAACAGTTACCAACACTTATTTGCCCTCAATCATACTGGCATTCAGGAACTCCCACGTTTTGCAATTGAAACACATCACCTGCAAACCTTTTTATTTCATTCAGTGGATATAGCAATCGCTGACCAGGCCTGGATTCATTGCCCATCTTTATTTCTCCTCAAGAAAGTGGTGGTTAAGCTCTTGAACTTCTTTAACTCCTACAATTGGACGGTACGGTGGCTTAGTGGTTAGCACTGCTGCCTCACAGCACCAGGATCCCAGGTTCAATTCTAGCCTTGGGTGACTGTCTGTGTGGAGTTTGCACGCTCTCACAATGTCTGCATGGGTTTCCTCCGGGTGCTCAGGTTTCTTCCCACAGTCCAAAAATGTGCAGGTTAGGTGAATTGGCCATGCTAAATTACCCATAGTGATAGGTGCATTAGTCAGAGGGAAATGGGTCTGGGTGGGTTACTCTTCGGAGGGTCAGTGTGGACTTGTTGGGCCAAAGGGCCTGTTTCTACACTGTAGGGAATCTAATCTACAATTTATCTGGTGCATGCACATCCACAATGCCAATCGGGAAGGGATTTCCAGGATTTGTTCAGCAGATATCAAGGTCAAGTAAGAATGGGAAATGACTGCTGGTCCAGCCAGTGACACCTACAAACCATGAACTTCCAAACCAGGACAGCAAGTGACTTGAGAACTTGCTGGTGGTGGTGGTTCGCATACATTTGTTGCCCTTGTCCTTCTAGATGGTATTGGTCATGGGTTTTTCAAAGCACAAAGAGCAATTCTGCTGCGGCCCTAAAGAAATACCAGAAGTGTAGGAGAAAACTTAAGAAAGTAATTAGAAGAGCAAAAAGGGGGTATGAGAAAGGAATTACAAACAGGATTAGGGAGAATCCTAAGGTATTTTATAAACACATTAAAGGGCAGAGGTTAACCAGGGAAAGAGTAGGGCCCCTTAGGGACCAAACGGACAACCTATGTGAAGCAGCAGGATATTGGAAGGGTGTTAAAAGATTATTTCTCTTCAGTCTTCATTCTGGAAAAAAAAAAGAGAACACAGATATGGAATTCAGAAAAAGGGACTTTGAGGAACTTGCAGTTTAACATAGGAAATGGGGAGGTATTGGGACCTTTGTCAAGGTTAAAACTGGACAAATCTCCTGACCAGGATGAACTACACCACAAACTGGTGTGGGAGGTGAGGCAGAAAATTGCAGAGACTCGGACACCAATGATCAATTCCTGTCTGACCATAGGAAAAGTGTCAGAGGACTGGAGGATGGCTAATGTGATTTTTCACTATTCAAGTGATGAACCAAGAAAATACAGACCAGAATTTTTTGAAAATGTGATCAAGTGTGTGAATGAGGGACGCTCAGTTGATATAGATTATATGGATTTTAGCAAAGCTTTTGATAATACCCCATATGGTGGACTGACAGAGAAGGTTAAAGCACATGTAATTCAAGGAAACTTGGTGAGGTGGATCAGAAACTGGCTTTGTAATAGGGTGCAAAAGGTAGTGGCAGAAGGCTATTTAAGTGACTAGAGGCTGGTGTCCAGTAATGTACCATAAGGATCAGTAATGGGACCTTTACTGCTTGTTATACACATAAAATGATATACAAGTAGTTCTCCAATAATGCCATAGTTACGTTCCAGCAAAACCTCACGTATTGAAAAATTGCTTAATATAAATAACGGGGCTATGGGAAAAGTGGAGTTAGGGGCAGACCAGCAAAAAATATCACACAAAATTGCTAAAAATCACCTAAAAGTCTAACACAAAGTAAAGCACAGCCTGAATGAAGATTGAAATCATAGGTCAATCACAGAGGGCATAGTTTTGGGGTAAGGGGGAGGAGATTCAGAGGGGATTTGGGAAAAAACATTTTCACTCAATGGATGATGGGAGTCTGGAATGCACAGCCTGGAAAAGCAGTGGCGGCCATAAACCTTACAATCTTTAAAAGCTATTTCACTGAGCATTTGAAATATCAGTATTGAGAGTATTTTGCTGGGAAAGCACAGCAAGTCAGGCAGATTCGAGAAGCAGGAGAATCAACATTTCAGGCATAAGCCCGTCATCATTTGAAATATCATAACATTCAAGGTTATGAGACAAGTGCAGGAAATTGGAATTAGTGCCGTTAGTGGCATTTATTATTGGGGTAGATTGAACGGTTTGCCAAGGAAGTTTAGAAGGAAAGAAAAAGGCCATACTTTTAGAATTAGCAAAGAAGTTAGATTTGGGTTTAACCAAGGACAAAAGTAAAGCTGAAATTGTAAAGAGGTTACTCAAACACTTAGATGTGTCAGAGAAACAGACAAGTGCAGTAGACGTAGAAAAACTTAAATTACAATTGAGGAGAATGGAGTGAGAAGATAAACAGAGAGAGGAAGAGAGAAAGAGAAAGAGAGAGAAGGAAGAGAAATGAGCAAAAAGAGAGAGGGGAAAGGGAGACAGAGAGAGAGAGAGAGAGAGAGAATGATTTTGAAATTGAGAAGTTGCAACTTGGTCAGCAAAGTCAAGTTAACAGGATGGAGATTAAAAGAGAAAGTAGTGATTATATATAAATATGTCAAAACTCTTGCCACATTTTGATGAAAAAGATGTTGAAGTCTTCTTTATTTCATTCAAAAACATTGGCTAGGCAGATCAAGTGGTCTGAGGATTTATGGGTAATGCTACCTCAGACTAAACTGGTGGGCAGAGCTAGTGCGGCATTTGCCATGATGTCAGATGAGGTGTCAAGAGATTATGAAGAGGTTAAACAGGCTATTTTTAAGTGCTATGAATTGGTACCAGAAGCGTATAGACAGTGGTTCAGAAACACAAAGAAGGAACCAGGTCAGACTTACATTGTGTTCAAAAGAATTAAACATAGTCAGTTTGATCGATGGGTGCGTGCTTTGAAAACAGATAAGATATCTGAGGCTCTAAGAGAGATTATTCTGCTGGAGGAGTTTAAAAACTCAATTGCAGAGATGATAAGAATTCATATGGAGGAACAGAGAGTTCAGGAAGTGAGATGGGTAGCAGAGTTAGTAGATGAGTACATGTTGGTGTTTAAGACAAGCTTCCGGCCAGAATTTCATCCTGCGAGAGATACAAATTGGGAGAAAGGGAGATCCTATACTACTAAACCAAGAGTGGAATACACTAGCAAGAATTTACCACAGGATAAAAAAAAAAGCCCAAGAGGGTGGAAAGGAGGTGAAAGGCTCGGGTGTTTAGACTGTGGTAAAGTGGGGCATGTAAAGTCACAGTGCTGGTCGTTAAAGAAAGGCCCTATGAGAAAAGATGTGGTGAAAGAAGCTAAGCCAGTGGCATTAGTGAAGGTAGTAAAGGAGACCCCAAGTAGAGCTGAGGAACTGCAGTGGAGTGCTCAGCCGAGGCAGGGGCTGGGTATGGAGTTAGTGCCTGATCTCGACAAAGAATCCACCTCTGTGAGTAAAGTTTACTCAGAAAGAACAGGGGGAGAAGGACAAGAAGTTATAATTTGGAGAGAAACAGGATCTAGTCAGTCACTGATAGTAAGAGATGAGCGAATATGCGCTCTTTCTGATGTCACCCAACAGTGTGGTAATTTGTGGGATAGATGGACAGAAGATTAGCATTCCCCTATGTAAGATCAGGTTGGAGTGCCAACCCTAGACTGGGGAAGTTACAGTGGGAGTGATTGACAGTGTCAGTTCCAGGAACTGTTTGTTCTTGGGAATGATTTGGCAGGATCCAGGTGGGAGTGACACCCCTTGTTGTGGAGAAGCCCAAGGAAGACCAAGAAACTGAGGAGTTAAAACAGAAATAACCTGGTATTTTCCCAGACTGTGTGGTAACCAGATCCCACTATCATAAGTTACAGCATGAAGTGAAAAGTAAAGAGAAAGATGAAGAATATCCTGTTTGACTAATAGTGCAGGAAAAACCTGAACAGGCAGAGGGTCAGACAGAAGTGTTTAGTCCTGAAAGGCTAAGAGACTTGCAACTGCAAGACAAGACGATAAAAGATATATATGTGGATGCGTACTCTGAAAAGGAGGCAGAGAATATTCCAGAGGCTTATTATATGATAGAATCCTAAGACAGAAATGGAGATCATGGCAGGTTAGTGCGGTGGAGAAATGAACCAAAGTGCACCAGATTGTATTGCCGGTAGCATACAGACAGGAAGTGTTATGGGTAGCACATGAAATACCAGTAGGAGATCACCCAAGTGTACAGAAGACTCAGGCTAAGGTACAAAAACATTTTTATTAGCCTGGAATGCACATGGGTGCGGTTAACTTTTGCTGTATGTATCATACATGCCAAATGGCAGGTAAGCCACAGGCAGTAATAAAACCAGACACTTTGTTGCCAGTTCCCACATTTGAAGAACCTTTCATGCGGGTTATAATTGATTGAGTAGAACCTCTCTCGAGAATTAAAAGTGGGAATCAATATTTGTTAACCATAATGGATGTGTCTACCAGATTTCCGGAGGCAATTCCATTACGGAGTATCAAGGCAAAAAAGGTAGTAGAGGAGTTAGTAGCTTTCTTCACTCAGTATGGGCTACCCAGAGAGATTCAGTCAGACCAAGGGTCAAATTTTACCGCGAGACTGTTTGAGGAGGTTATGGCTAGTTTAGGTATACAGCACTTTAAATCCAGTGCATATCATTTAGAAAGGTGGCATCAGACCTCGAAGACCACGTTGTGAACATAATGTCAGGATTACCCGAATGATTGGGATAAAGCATCCCATTCATATTGTTTGCCATTAGAGATGCCCCAAATGAATCTGCTCAGTCTACTCCCTTTACGTTAATATTCGGTCATGAAGCGAGAGGCCCTTTGAAATTGATTAAAGAAAAATTGACGGGACCAAAGTCGAAGATCTCACACTGAGATTATGTATCGGAGGTGAGGGGGAGACTAAATAGAGTAGGTGAGTTAGCGAAACAGCACCTAAAGAGGGCACAGTATAGAATGAAGCAGGTGGCAGATAAAAAGTTGAGAATTGAATGTTTTCCCAAGGGATAACGGTTTCAGACTGTTACCAGTGATAGGAGATCCCTTCAAAGCCAAGTTTCATGGTCCCTATTCAATGGAGAAAAAGTTGAGTCAGGTGAACTGTTTAGTAAAGATGCCAGATAGAAAAAAGGTATCAGGTATATCAGGTGAACATGTTGAAACCATATTATACCAGAGATAAAAGAACCGAAGAAACATGTTAGAGTGAGGAATCAAATCCAGTCGAGATGGATTTTGAGGTGCCTTAAGATAGAATAAAAAAATAAAAAAGTCCTTGAGGAGTGGGATAGATTAGTAAGTTATCTGTCTCAGGGGCTTAGAACACAGTTGAAAGATTTGTTACTGTCGTGGACATATATAAGAATCGGATGGTGGGTGGAGCTAATGCTATTGTACGCGAAGTAGATGTAGGAAGTACTGCTCTGATAAAACAACACCCCTATCAGCTTAATTCTTTCAAAGTCAGACAGGTTCAGATGGAGGTGGAGGCTGTGTTTGACAAGAACATCGAGCCAAGCCAGAGTGAGTGGAGTTCGCCGGTCATCTTAGTTCCCAAACCTGATTTTGTGTGGATTATCAGAAGGTCAACATCGTTACAAAAATCGGACTCATATCCAATTCCTAGATTGGACAACCGTGTCGAGAAAGTTGGACAAGCCAGTTACATTACAAGGTTGAAGTTAATGAGTGGTTACTGGCAGGTACCTTTATCAGAGTTGGCGAAAGAAATTTCTGAGTTTTGTAACCCCAAATGGCCACATCAGTGTAAAGCGATGCCCTTTGGAATGAAGAAGGCACCTGCCACATTTCAAAGGCTCATTAACAAAGTTGTGGTTGGGTTAACAAACTGTGCAGTCGATATGGACGATATAGTTAAAAGCAGGAGAACTACCAGACCCAGCATCAAGTGTACTAAAAAATGGTAACAATGTAACACTGGGTCGAACCACTTTATTTGTTCGTTGCTCGGAGACAAAAACAAATTTGAATTCGGCCAATCAGTTTAAACTATGTTCCAGGTATATCGAACTCCTATTAAGATTGTCAATATACTCAATTCAAACTTAAAAGCCAATGACATAATCTGATGCTCTGGAGTATAAAACCTGGGAAAAGTGAACAGTTGAGAGGAGAACTGCCATGTCCTAGCATGTAAGAGACTGCTTGAAAAAAAATCTCTTTCTTAAAAGTCCCTTTTCGATCAGTAACCTGTAATGTAGAAATTCCTAACAAGATGAAAGGATGACATAGGAAGATCCGAAGACAAGAACCTACAGCTGCCTGGTTTAGAGATAAGAAATGTTGTTTTTAAAATCTTAATTGTGAGTTGTATCAGACTAGTATTATAGGAGGGAAGGTAACCCATAGGTTACAGTAAGGAATCATAAATAGTTGTTAGTTAATTATTCTCTGTTATACTTTAAAGAAATAAAGTTGTTAATTTTTCTTTAAATAGTTCTTGGCCACTCAATTTTTTTCAGATTACTGCATGGGATAAATCTTTTCTGTGTTGCTGGTTGCTGTGTTGCTGTGCCGCTGGGCGGCACGGTGGCACAGTGGTTAGCACTGCTGCCTCACAGCGCTAGAGACCCGGGTTCAATTCCCGACTCAGGCGACTGACTGTGTGGAGTTTGCACATTCTCCCCCTGTCTGCGTGGGTTTCCTCCGGGTGCTCCGGTTTCCTCCCACAATCCAAAAAAGTGCGGGTCAGGTGAATTGGCCGTGCTAAATTGCCCGTAGTGTTAGGTATAGGGGTAAATGTAGGGGTATGGGTGGGTTGCACTTCGGCGGGTCGGTGTGGACTTGTTGGGCCAAAGGGCCTGTTTCCACACTAAGTAATCTAATCTAATCTAATCTAAATTAAGCAGGAGAGTTTACCCAGTGTTATAACATCTTCCAATGTGGTCGATGATGCCCTCCAGCACATTTCCTCCACTTCCCACATCTCTGCCCTAAATCCCACCCCACCCAACGCAACAAGGACAGAACCTCCCGGTCCTCACCTTCCACCCCACCAACCTCCGCATACATCATATCATCCTCCACCACCTACAAACAGATCCTACCACCAGAGATATATTTCCCTCCCTACCTCTCTCAGCGTTCTGGAGAGACTATTCCATGACTCCCTAGTCAGATCCACCAGCCCACACCCCACTGCAATCAGTGCAAAACCTGCACCCACACCTCGTCCCTCACCTTCGTCCAAGGTCCCAAAGGATCCTTCAACATCTGACAGCAAATTTACCTGTACCTCCACCAATGTCATCTATCATATCCATTGTACCCAATGTGGTCTCCTCTACATTGGGGAGACAGTACACCAACTTGCAGATCATTTCAGAGAACATCTATGGGGCACCTGCACCAAGCAACCCCACCGCCCCGTGGCTGAACACTTCAACTCCCCCACCCAGTCACCCAAGGACATGCAGGTCCTGGGCCACCTCCTTCACCAAATGCTTACTACCCAATGCCTGGAAGAAGAACGCCTCATATTCTGCCTTGTGACCCTGCAAACACACAGGATCAATGTGGATTTCACCAGTTTCCTCATTTCCTCTTCCCCCACATTATACCAGTCCCAAACCTCCAACTTGGCACCTCCCTCCTGACCTGTCCATCATCCTTCCCATCTATCCGTTCCACCCTCCTCTCTGACCTATGACTTTCTGCCACACCTTCATCTACCTATTGCATTCTCAGCTACCTTACCCCCAACCCCACCCTCTCCTATTTATCTCTCAACCCCCTGGCCCACAAGCTTCATTCTTGACGAAGGGTTTTTGCCCGAAATGTCAATTTGCCTGCTCCTCAGATGCTGCCTAACCTGCTGTACTTTTCCAGCACCACACTCTCACCTCTGATCTGCAGCATCTGCAGTCCTCACTTTCTCCTAGGCCAGAGGATGCAGATTTCCTTCTCTGAAGAGCATGAATGAGCCAGATGGGTTTTCTGACAATCTATAGTGCTTTCATGGTCATTAGTAGGTGCTTAATTCCAGATTTTTTTTTTTAATTATTGAATTCAGTTTCCACCATCTACCATAGTGGGATTCAAACCCTAGTTCCAAATAATGGATTAATAGTCCAGTGATAATACCACTCAGCCATTGCCTTCCCAAATCAGTACTTTTCTTCCTTAAAATAATCAATATTATCCTGTTCTTCGAACTATAGGGAGAGGCTGAACAGGCTGGGGCTGTTTTCCCTGGAGCGTCGGAGGCTGAGGGGTGACCTTATAGAGGTTTACAAAATCATGAGGGGCATGGATAGGGTAAATAGACAAAGTCTTTTCCCTGGGGTCAGGGAGTCCAGAACTAGAGGGCATAGGTTGAGGGTGAGAGGGGAAAGATATAAAAGAGACGGGGTAACAAAAAGTAGAGTAACAAAACGACGGGGTACTGGGCTAATGGTCGGAAACTTGGTAGTGTGGATGAGCAGAGAGATCTTGGTGTCCATGTACACAGATCTCTGAAAGTTGCCACCCAGGTAAATAGTGCGGTGAAGAAGGCATATGGCGTACTGGCTTTTATTGGTAGAGGAATTGAGTTCCGGAGCCCTGAGGTCATGTTGCAGTTGTATAAGACCCTGGTGCGGCTACATTTGGAGTATTGTGTGCAGTTTTGGTCGCCATACTATAGGAAGGATGTGGGATCCTGCAGAGGAACGGGTGCAGAGGAGGTTTACCAGGATGTTGCCTGGTATGGTAGGAAGATCGTATGAGGAAAGGCTGAGGCACTTGGGGCTGTTTTCATTGGAGAAAAGAAGGTTTAGGGGTGACTTGATAGAGGTGTACAAGATGATTAGGGGTTTAGATAGGGTTGACCATGAGAACCTTTTTCCACATATGGAGTCAGCTGTTACGAGGGGACATAGCTTTAAATTAAGGGGTGGTAGGTATAGGACAGATGTTAGGGGTAGATTCTTTACTCAGCGAGTCGTGAGTTCATGGAATGCCCTGCCAGTAACAGTGGTGGACTCTCCCTCTTTATGGGCATTTAAGCAGGCATTGGATAGGCATATGGAGGATAGTGGGCTAGTGTAGGTTAGGTGGGCTTGGATTGGCGCAACATCAAGGGCCAAAGGGCCTGTACTGCGCTGTATTTTTCTATGTTCTAGACCTAAGGGGCAACCTTTTTCACGCAGAGGGTGGCATGGGTATGGAATGAGCTGCCAGAGGAAGTGGTACAATTACAACATTTAAGAGGCATTTGGATGGGTATATGAATAGGAAGACTTTGGAGGAATATGGGCCAGGTACTGGCAGGTGGGACAAGATTGGGTTGGGATATCTGGTCAGCATGGACGGGTTGGACCGAAGGGTCTGTTTCCATGCTGTACATCTCTATGACTCTACGACTTCACATTTTCCCACATTATACCTCACTTGCCAACTTTTTGCCCATTTGCTTTAGCCATCAATATCTTAACTGCTTATATTCATCTCACAACTTGCCTTTCTACCTATTTTTGTCATCTGCAAATTTTACTGCAGTATTCCTCCCTCAAAGTCATAAACATGACAGTCACAGCATATAATAGCACTTATCTTTGTGGAATCCCACTGGTCACAGGTCACCAACCTGAAAAAGAACCCTTTGTTCCCACTCACCGTTTCCTGCCCATGTGCCAATTCTCTATTCATGCCAATAAAACCACCTCCAACATCATCGTATGGCTTAATCTTTGTGAGGTACCTTGCTGAATGCCTTCTGCAAATTCAAACACAACACATCTACTGGTTCCCCTCTATCCACTCTGGTTGAGGCTTCCTCAAAAAATCCTAATAAATTAGTTAGGCATAATTTCCCCTTCACGAAGCCATGAAAATTTACAAATTTCATCACTTTTTAAAAGTTTTGCAAATTTCTATTCTAATGCCTGAAGGGAATAACCTTACACTTAGAGTCAGAAATGTACAGCACGAAAACAGATCCTTCGGTCCAACTCGCCCATACCAACCCAATATCCCAACATAATTTAGTCCCATTTGCCAGCACTCGGCCCATATCCTTCCAAGCTCTTCCTATTCATATACCCATCCAGGTGCCTTTTAAATACTGCAATTGTACTTGCCTCCACCACTTCCTCTGGCAGCTCATTCCATACACGTACCACTCTCTGTGTGAAAAAGTTGTCCCATTTCTATCTTTCTCCTCTCACCCTAAACCTATGCCCTCTAGTTCTGGACTCCCTGACCCCAGGGAAAAGACTTTGTCTTATTTACCCTATCCATGCCCCTCATAATTTTATAAGCCTCTATAAGGCCACCCCTCAGCCTCTGACGCTCCAGGAAAAACAGCCCCAGCCTGTTCAGCCTCTCCCTATAGCTCAAACCTCCAAACCTGACAACATCCTTGTAAATCTTTTCTCAATCCTTTCAAGTTTCACAACAACCTCCCGCTAGGAAGAAGACCAGAATTGCATGCAATATTCCAACAGTGTCCTGTACAGCCGCAACATGACCTCCCAACTCCTGTACTCAATACTCTGACCAATAAAGGAAAGCATACCAAAAGCCTCCTTCACTATCCTATCGACCTGTGACTCCAAGGAGCTATGAGCCTGCACTCCAAAGTCTCTGTTCAGCAACAACCATTTGCCATTGTGCTGCCCATTAGCTTAATTTCTTCATCCTGTGATTTCATCAACATTATTCTGTTTCAGATCACAAAAAGTTTGGTCTAAACATGGGACAAAAAAAACCTGAACTCCAGAGGTGGAAACCACCGCTCCTTGAACTCATGGCAGTATTTGACGCTGCATTGTCCTAAAGGTCAACAGGAATTGGGAAAAACTTTCTACTATCTTGAACTGTATCCACAAAAATCTGGATGACACACCTACATGGCTCATATCGTGGCAGTCAGCAGACATGTACATCAGCAACTAATTGTGTCCTACAAGATACACTGCAGCAATTCAGAGGGCTCCTACAAATGACCAAACGCCAGCTCGCAGATACCTCCTCCTACTGCCCCCTTGACCACAACCCACCCCCCAGCACCAAACCATCATCTCCCAGACCATCCATAACCTCATCACCTCAGGGGATCTCCCATCCACCGCCTCCAACCTCATAGTCCCACAACCCCGCACCGCCCGCTTCTACCTCCTGCCCAAAATCCACAAACCTGACTGCCCCGGCCGACCCATTGTCTCCACCTGCTCCTGCCCAACCGAACTCATCTCGGCATACCTCGACACGGTCCTGTCCCCCTTAGTCCAAGAACTCCCCACCTACGTTCGGGACACCACCCATGCCCTCCACCTCCTCCATGATTTTCGCTTCCCCGGTCCCCAACGCCTTATCTTCACCATGGACATCCAGTCCCTGTACACCTGCATCCCCCATCATGAAGGACTCAAAGCCCTCCGCTTCTTCCTTTCCCGCCGTACTGACCAGTACCCTTCCACTGACACCCTCCTTCGACTGACTGAACTGGTCCTCACCCTGAACAACTTCTCTTTCCAATCCTCCCACTTCCTCCAAATGAAAGGAGTAGCCATGGGCACCCGCATGGGCCTCAGCTATGCCTGCCTCTTCGTAGGATATGTGGAACAGTCCATCTTCCGTAACTACACTGGCCCCACCCCCCACCTTTTGGTCATCAACAGATGCCTAAGGGAGAGACAACAGAACGAGGACATGCCGCAACCCAAAGGACTAGCCACACTACCATACGTCAAGAACATCTCTGAAATGACAGCCAGACTACTGCGACCACTAGGACTTATAACAGCACACAAACCAACAGCCACTCTCAGACAACAACTCACCAAAACGAAGGACCCGATACCCAGTAAGAGCAAAACTAATGTAGTGTACAAAATCCCATGCAAGGACTGCACAAAACACTATATAGGACAAACAGGAAGACAGCTAACGATCCGCATCCAAGAACATCAACTAGCCACGAAACGACACGACCAGCTATCCCTAGTAGCCACACACGCAGACGACAAGCAACATGAATTTGACTGGGACAACACTACCATTATAGGGCAAGCGAAACAAAGAATAGCCAGGGAATTCCTAGAAGCTTGGCACTCATCCACAAACTCCATCAACAAACACATAGACCTGGACCCAATATACCAGCCACTACAGCGGACAGCTGAAACTGACAACCGGAAGCGGCAGGGACAGGCCACTATAAATGCCGGAGGAAACACCACAGAAGCGCTTCACAGGAGGCTCCCAAGCACTGAGGATGTCACCAAGACAGGGGACGAAACGTTTGCAACAAAAACTTCCAGGTACACTGCACAGGCGAATGTTAAGAGTTTGTAAGTCATTCAGTTTTCTAACAATAGTAGGGTAGAAACTTTTAAACAAAAATTGCTGGAAAGGTTTAGCAGGTCCAGCAGCATCTGGGGAGAGAAATCAGAGTTACCATTTCGGGTTGAGTGACCCTTCCTCCAAAACCCTAAGCTTTGCGAGCAATTTCTGGTTTTGTTTGCTCCTATCTTCTATGAATTTCACAATAAGTTTCAACATACGTGGAAAGAAACTTAACTCTCACCCAAAGAGGAGGAAGGAGAGATTTCAGAAACAATGCGTGAATGTAAAAGTAGAATTTCTAAAGTTACATGTTCAGCTTATAGCATACGGTACTAACCCACATTCAGGCAACACAAGCCAAGAATCTGGAGCAAAAACAGGGATTAATGATATCCAATGATCCTGCTCAATGACAGTTTAACAAACCTTCTGAGCCAAACCACTGTCTGAGCTGCAGGAAAGAAAACAGAGTGACTAAATTAAAACTGTTTTTCCTTCACAGCCACATCAGTGAAACTAGGATGGGCTGAATACTTCGAGCAGAAAAAAGTAGCCGCCAACTAAAATCTTGTATTTCGTGAATACAGATTTTCATGCAATTATGGTGTGCAGACTAGAAAGTTTTGGAATACAGAAAACAAGGCTGTGTGCCAAACACTGAGAAACACACGTTCCAGCCTGCCTGCTACAGTGTCCTACTGAAAGAAGAAACAAGTACAACCGCCTCACTGTATCAAAGGAATGCAATCAGGACAACTTAAGGAATTTCAAAAGATCGAAAATGGAAATTTGTTAACACTGGATAGCAAGTCAATAATAAAAACTCCCATGTACATTTCGAGAATGGGGAACAGAATGGAACATCATTGGAAGACCATGCTTGAAATTAGAAGTTAGTATTGCAATTATAGGGAACATTGCTTTAAGTGAAACAGCATTCAGAGAGGAACATAAAAGCAAAGACGGAAATTGAGTAAGTACCCAGGACTGGGTGAACAAGAGCTTGCAGCTGTTAAATTTGTACTTTCTTGGTGGGGGCTGGGGGGAGGGTGGTGGTGATGATTGAAATACTATGATACAATCAATGAAAAATCGTAAAACTTCCAAGAACCAAGTGAACCCTGCTTTGGCATGAGGCAAGTCTTTTTTTTTTGCCACACATCACTCAATTTAAACTCATCTGAAAATGAAATATCCTCTAATCACACCAGTCAGTCATGTAACAAGTCCATTAGCTCTTGTATATGCTTAAAATCTACTTCCCTCTACACTCTATGAATAGCTCTTATATCTCCAAATCGAGGTTGAGATTGTTCTCTCCACATTTGTATGAGATTCTTTCCCCCATACCAACATCTGCAAAGTGAAACCAAGATGAATCTTTTCACCATCAACACCCTGACCATATCTTCTAAAGACACGAGATCCGCCCATAGTCACTAGTCTAGCTCTTTTTTTTTAAAATCACACTTTGACATGGGCTTCACTGGTTTTTAAAATTTATTCACAGGATAAGGGCATTCACTGGACCAACATTTATTGCTCATTCCTAAATGCCCAGTGGACATTTTAAGAGTCAACCACATTGCTGGGTATGTGGAGTCACCTGTACACCAGACCAGGTAAGGATGGCAGGTCCATAGTCACCATTGGATTCTTGATACAAGTTTTTTTTCGTTCTACTGAATTTAAATTCCACCCTCTACCATGGTGGGATTTGAATCCAGGTCATAGAGATGTACAGCATGGAAAAAGACCCTTTGGTCCAACTTGGACACGTCGACCAGATATCCCAACCCAATCTAGTCCCACCTGCCAGCACCCAGACCATATTCCTCCAATGCCTTCCTATTCATATCCCCATCCAAATGCCTCTTAAATGTTGCAATTGTACCAGCCTCCTCCACTTCCTCTGGCAGCTCATTCCACACACGTACCACCCTCTGCATGAAAATGTTGCCCCTTAGGTTTCTTTATATCTTTCTCCTCTCACCCTAAACCTATGCCCTCCAGTTCTGGACTCCCCCACCCCAGGGAAAAGACTTTGTCTATTTACCCTATCCATGCCCCTCATGATTTTATGAATCTCTATAAGGTCACCCCTCTGCCTCCGACATTCCAGGGAAAACAGCCCTAGCCTATTCTACCTGTCCCTATAGCTCAAATTCTCCAACCCTGGCAACATCCTTGTAACTCTTCGCTGAACCCTTTCAAGTTTTACAACATCCTTCCAATAGGAAGAACAGAATTGTATGCAATATTCCAAAAATGGCCTAATCAACTTCCTGTACAGCGACAACATGACTTCCCAACTCCTCAGGACATTACCTGAATCTCTGGATTTATTGTCTAGTAATAATACCACTAGGTCATCACAGACTAGGCCAGTGTTTATTACCCATTGCTAGTTGCTTTGGAGGCAGCTCCAGAGAGGTGCCATCATCAAAGCCTGCAGTTCATGCACCATTAAGGAGAACGTTCTAAGATTTTGACCCAGTGACGCAAACGCAATTTATTTCCAAGTCAGAATGGTGAGTGCCTTAGAAGGAAACTTACACGGGGTGTTGTTTCCCATTACAGATTTGGTTATAATGGCATACTTTATTTGATTTAATTTATTACTATCACACGTACCAAAGCACTGTCAAAAGTGTTCTCTTACATGCTTTACAGCGGACTGTACCATACAAGTGCATCAGGGTAACAGAACACAGAGTGCAAGATACAGTCGGTGAGAAGATAGAGAGAGAAATCCAACATTAACATTAAAGAAACACATTCAAAGGTCTGATAACACCGGGGAAGCAGCTGTTCTTGAATCAATTTGTATGTGCATACAAACTTTCATATTATCAGAAATATACAGAAATGTGGAGCACAGTATAACCAGGGGTCTCTGATTACGTTGGCTTCTTTCCTGAGGCAGCGGGAAGCATACACAGAGTCAGTGGATGGAGTGTTGGTTTGCATGATGGACTGGGCTGTGTTCATAACTCTAATTTCTTGCAGTCATGGGAAGAGCAGTTGAGGTGATGCATCCACATCGGATGCTTTCTCTGCTGCATGTATAAACATTGCTAAGAGTCCTTGTGTACATGCTGAATTTCCTTAGCCTCTTGAGGAAGTAGAGGCATAGCTGTGCTTTCTTGACTGTGGTGTCAAAGTGGGTGGACCAGGACAGATTGATGGTGATCATGACTCCCTGCAACTGAACGCTATCGACCGCAGCACCATTGATGCAGACAGGGGCTATGCCCTCCACTCCACTTTCTAACGTTAATGACCAGCTCCTTGGTTTTGCTGACGTTGATGGAGAGATTAGCATCTTTACACCAAGCTATTAAGCACTCACTCTCTCTCTTGTACTCCAGCTTGTGTTGCTTGAGATCCGTCCTTTGATAGTGGTGTCATCAGCAAATTTGTAAACTGAGTTGGTGCGAAATTTGGCCACACAGTTGTGTGTATAGAAGGAATACAGTAGGACATTGAGTACGCTGCCTTGTGTGGCACCGGTGTCAAGGATTATCCTTACTGACTGTGGTCTATTGGTCAGGAAGACGAGAATTAGTTACATAATGTGGAGAACAGACTTAGGTCAGAGTTTGGAGATGAGTTTGTTTGGAATTATGGTGTTGAAGGCGAAGCTGCAGTTACTAAGTAGAAGCCTGAAATAGGCATCCTTGTTGCCCAGATGTTCGAGGGATGAGTAGAAGGCCATGGACATAGCATCTGCTGTGGGCCTCTTGCACTGGTAGACAAAGTGCAAGGGATCAAGGCAATTTGGTAGGCCGGTGTTGATGTGAGCCATGACCAACCTTCCAAACACTTCATAATTATGGATGTCAGAACCACCGAGTGGTCGTCATTAAGGCACACTGGATGACTTTTCTTTGGCATTGGGATGATGGTGGTCTTCTTGAAGTAAGTGGAGACTTCAGACCGTAATGAGGAGAGGTTGAAGATGTATGCAAATATTTCGACCCGCTGGTCTGCACAGGATCTGAATGTATGGGTGGTGACACCATCCAGGCCGTTCGTTATGCATGGGTTCATCCTTAAGAAGGCTGATCTAACGCCTGCAGCGGTGAAAGAGTACAGGTGCATCCAAGATTGATGGTCAGGTGATATAGTTTCACTGCCCTTCTGTTCAAAACGAGCATTGGACGCATTGAGCTCATCCAGTAGGGATGCACTATTGCCCACGATTCTGTTCGACTTTGCTTTGTAGCCCATTATGTCGTGTAAGCTTAATTACTCAAATATATATATATAGGGATACTAGTAATGCAAAAGGCAGCAAATTGCCAAGCATTCCAATGTGTTCAGGTGAACTTTCTACAATAATATGCCTCCTCCAAGAGGAAAGGGTGCATTGTTGGACCTGTTTCTTGGAAATAAAGTGGGCCAAGTATCAGTGGGGAAATATTTAGGAGACAGTACTCATCATACAGCTTAGGATGCAGGTACAGAATGGTCAATTCACAGTAATTATTGTAGAGTCAGGTTCAATGGGGCAAGATTGGAACTTGGCAGCATAAACTGTAACTGAGCAATGGCCTACCTTTAAAAGAACAGATGGTTCAGCTATTGTCAAGGTATATTCCTCAAAAGGGAAAGTCAGATAAACAAATCCAGAGCTCCCTGGATGACAAAGAAGGTAGAAATTAAGAAGAAAAAAAAAGTGTGCTTCCCCCTGTCAAGTATCAAGCAGAAACTACAACCAGAGGACCAAGACAAATACAGAGGATTCAGGCAGGATATGAAAAAGCATATTAAAAGGACCTAAGGAAAATTATGAGTCAACATAAAGGGAATTGTAAAGTCTTTTTTAAAAGAAAGGAGGAGTGGGGCTAAAAGGGGGTTTTACATGTGGAGGCAATGGACATGGTTGAGGTGCTAAATGAATACTCTGCGTCTTTAAAGCAAGCAGAGTAGATGCTACCAAAGCCAGTCACTAGAAGGGTTCAAAATGGATAAGGAAGTAGTGTTGAATAGACTATCAGTACTTAATGGTTCAAGTTACTGGGAGTGGATGAAATGTATCCAAAGATATTGAAGGAAGCGAGAATGGAAATTGCAGACACTGGCCATAATCCTTCAGTCTTCCCCAGACTCAGGGGTAACACAAAAAGACTGGGGAATTGCAAATATCACACTCTTGTACAAAAAATGCTTAAGGATAAGTGCAGAAATTATAGACCAGTCCATTTAATAATACTGGTGAGGGTGCTTCTAGAAACAATTATTCAGAATAGAGTTAATGGGTACATGGTAAAAGGTGGGTTGATTAGGAAGAATCAGACTGAATTTCTAAAGGAGCAGTCGTGTTTAACTAACAAAAACAAATTGATGGAGAAATTCAACCAGTCTGTCAGCATCAGCAAAAATACAATTAACATTTCGAGTCCAGTTCCCTTCAAGGTCAACAACTCTGTTTGTTTTAGATATTAATGGCTAACTTGGAGCTTTTTTTTAATAAAAAGAGATAACAGACTCAGTTATGAGGATAATGCTGTTGATGTGATGTGTATGGACTTCCAGGCAGTGTTTAACACAATGTCGCACAGACTTAAGAGAATACAAAGAACATTAACAACCTGGATACAAAATTAGCCCAGCGACAAATAACAGAGCGTAATTGCCAATGGATATCTTTCACACTAGTGGAAGGTTTGTACTGCAGTTCCCCTGGGATTGTTACTCCAACCCTTGTTGTACAGGATACACTGGTAATGTTAATGATCTATCCAGGGGATAATTTCAAAAGTTTGCTGATGATACAAAACTTGTAATTATTGCAAACTGAGGAGGACAACAATGCTGAACTCCAAAAGGACATAGACAAGTTGGTGGAATGGGTACATACATGGCAGGTGCAGGTCAAAGCAGAGAAGCATGAGGCATTTTTGCAGGAAGAACATGAACAAGCAATATAAATTAAAAGGTACAATTCTACAAGGATTGCAGAAGCAGAGGGACCAGTGTGCAGAAATCATTGAAGGTGGCAGGACAGAGAACAGCAGATAATAAATAACACAGTACTCTCAGTTTATTAATGGGACATACAGTACAAAAGCAAGAAGGTTACAAGTCACTGGATAGACCTCAGTGAGAGAAGCAACTTTCAAAAAACTATGTATCTGAACCCCCAGGACTCTGTTTGACACCACTACCCAGGGCCCTATCATTAACTGTTTAAGATCCCCCCTTGTTCGTTTAACCAAAATGCAATACCCCTCACTTATCAGGTTGTAGATTTGCTCACTGAGCTGGTAGATTTGTTCTCAGACATTTCATCACCATGCTAGGTAACATAGTCAGTGAGCCTCTGATGAAGCACTGCAGTTCTGTCCCGCTTTCTATTTGCATGTCTTGGTCTGTTGTCGTGGATAATATCACTCCTGGTTAATTTTCTGAACGGTTGGTAAATGGAGTCCCAATCTATATGTTTGTTAATGGAGTTTCGGTTTGAATGCCAAGCCTCTAGGAATTCCCATGCATGTCTTTGTTTAGCATGCCCCAGAATGGATGTATTGTCCGAGTCAAACTAGTGTCCCTCTTCATCTGTGTGTACGAGCACCAGTGATAGTTGGTGCTCATGTATCCTGGTGGCTAGTTTCCTGCCTGTCTGTCCAATGTAATGTTTGTTGCAGTCTTTGCAGGATATTTTGTAGAACACCCTGCAAGGACTGCAACAAACATTACAAAGGACAGACAGGCAGGAAAGTAGCCACCGGGATACATGAGCACCAACTAGCCACCAAAAGACATGACCAACTATCACTAGTATCCAGACACAGACAAAGAGGGACACAGTTCGACTAGGACAATACATCCATCCTGGGACATACTAAACAGAGACATGCATAGGAATTCCTTAAAGGCCTGGCATTCAAACCTAGACCCTTACCATTAATCCTGCTAAGATTTACTTTCCCAAAATGCAGCATCTCATATTTATCTAAATTAAACTCCATCTGCCACTTCTCAGCCCATTGGCCCATCTGGTCCAGATCCTGTTGTAATCTGAGGGACCCTTCTTTGCTGTCCACGACACCTCCAATTTTGGTATCATCAGCAAACTTACTAACTATACCTCTTATGCTAACATCCAAATCATTTGTATAAATGATGAAAAGTAGCGGACCCAGCACCGACCCCTGCGGCACTCCACTGTCACAGGCCTCCAATCTGAAAAACAAACCGCCACCACCACCCTCTGTCTCCTACCTTTGAGTCAGTTCTGTACCCAAATGGCAAGTTCTCCCTGTATTCCGTGAGATCTAGCCTTGCTAAACAGTCTCCATGGGGAACCTTGTCAAATAGCTTACTGAAGTCCATATAGATCACGTTCACCATTCTGCTCTCATCAATCTTCTTTGTTACCTCTTCAAAAAACTCAATCAAGTTTGAGAGACGTGATTTCCCACACACAAAGCCATGTTGACTATCCCTAATCAGTCCTTGACTTTCCAAATACATGAACATCATGCCCCTCAGGATTCCCTCCAACAACTTCAGGCAGCACGGTGGCACAGTGGTTAGCACTGCTGCCTCACAGCGCCAGAGACCTGGGTTCAATTCCCGCCTCAGGCCACTGTCTGTGTGGAGTGTGCACATTCTCCCCGTGTCTGCGTGGGTTTCCTCCGGGTGCTCCGGTTTCCTCCCACAGTCCAAAGGTGTTCAGGTTAGGTGAATTGGCCATGCTAAATTGCCCACAGTGTTAGGTGAAGGGGTAAATGTAGGGGAATGGGTCTGGGTGGGTTGCTCTTCGGAGGGTAGGTGTGGACTTGTTGGGTCGAAGGGTCTGTTCCCACACTGTAGGTATTCTAAAGAGGCAGCATGGTGGCTCAGTGGTTAGCACTGCTGCCTCACAGCACCAGGGTCCCAGGTTCGATTCCAGCCTTAGGCGACTGTCTGTGTGGAGTTTGCACATTCTCCCTGTGTCTGCGTGGGTTTCCTCCAGGTGCTCCGGATTCCTCCCACAGTCCAAAGATGTGCAGGTTAGGTGAATTGGCCATACTAAATTGCCCACAGTGTTAGGTGCGTTAGTCAGATGGAAATGGGAGCGGTGGGTTACTCTTCGGAGGGTCAGTGTGGACTGGTTGAGCCGTAGGGCCTGTTTTCACACTGTAGGGAATCTAATCTAATCACTAAGGCACTGTACAATTAGTAAGTATTCCCCACTCCTATACTCAAATACTCTTGCTATGAAAGCCAGCACCGACATCAGGCTCACTGGTCTATAATTCCCTGGCTTGCCCTTACCACCTTTCTTAAATAATGGTATCATGTTAGCCAACCTCCAGTCTTCTGGCACCCAACCAGCGACTATCGATGATACAAACATCTCAGCAAGGGACCCCGCAATCACTTCCCTAGTTTCCCACAGAGTTCTAGGGTACATCTAGGTAAAAACAAGGGCTGCAGATGCTGGAAACCAGATTCTAGACTAGAGTGGTGCTGAAAAAGCACAGCAGTTCAGGCAGCATCCGAGGAGCAGGAAAATCGATGTTCTGGGCAAAAGCCCTTCATCAGGAATACAGGCAGAGTGCCTGCAGGGTGGAGAGATAAATGAGAGGAGGGTGGGGGTGGGGAGACAGTAGCATAGAGTACAATGGGTGAATGGGGGTGGGGATGAAGGTGATAGGTCAGAGAGGAGTGTGGAGTGGATAGTTGGAAAAGAAGATAGGCAGGTAGGACAAGTCATGGGGACAGTGCTGAGCTGGAAGTTTGGAGCTGGGATGAGGGGGGGAAAAAGGGGAAATGAGGAAACTGTTGAAGTCCACATTGATGCCCTGGGGTTGAAGTGTTCCAAGGCGGAAGATGAGGCGTTCTTCCTCCAGGCGTCGGGTGGTGAGGGAGTGACGGTGAAGGAAGCCCAGGACCTCCATGTCCTAGTCTGAGTGGAAGGGAGAGTTGAAATGTTGGGCCACAGGGTGGGGTGGTTGATTGGTGCGGTTTCCCAGAGATGTTCCCTAAAGCGCTCTGCTAGGAGGCGTCCAGTCTCCCCAATGTAGAGGAGACCGCATCGGGAGAAACGGATACAATAAATGATATTGGTGGATGTGCAGGTAAAAGTTTGATGGATGTGGAAGGCTCCTTTGGGCCTTGGATGGAGGTCAGGAAGGAGCGGTGGGTGCAGGTTTTGCAATTCCTGTGGTGGCTGGGGAGGGTGGGTTTGTTGGGTGGGACGTGGACCTGACCAGGTAGTCATGGAGGGAATGGTCTTTGCGGAAGGCGGAAAGGGGTGGAGAGGGAAATATATGAGGAGAAAGTGAGGTCTGCAGATGCTGGAGATCAAAGTTGAAACTTTATTGCTGGAACAGCACAGCAGGTCAGGCAGCATCCAGGGAACAGGAGATTCGACGTTTCGGGCACAGGCCCTTCTTCAGGAATGAGCAGAGAGTGTTCAGCAGGAGAAGATAAAAGGTAGGGAGGAGGGACTTGGAGGAGGGGCGTTGGAAATGTGATAGGTGGAAAGAGGTCAAGGTGAGGGTGATAGGTCGGAGTAGGATGGAGGCGGAGAGGTCAAGAAGAAGACTGCAGGTCAGGAAGGCGGTGCCGGGCTGGAGGGATCCGGCTGAGACAAGGTGGGGGGAGGGGGGATGAAGAAACTGGTGAAGTCCAAGTTCATCCCCTGCGGTTGGAGGGTTCCCAGTCGGAAGATAAGACGCTCCTCCTCCGACCGTCGGGTTGTTGTGGTTTGGCGGTGGATGAGTCCAATGACCTGCATATCCTCGGTGGAGTGGGAGGGGGAGTTGAAATGCTGTGCTACAGGTTGGTTGGGTTGGTTCGTCCGGGTGGCCCAGAGGTGCTCTCTGAATCGCTCCGCATGTAGGCGGCCTGTCTCCCCAATATAGAGGAGGCCACACCGGCTGCAGCGGATGCAGTAGATGATGTGGGTGGAGGTGCAGGTGAATCTGTGGCGGATATGGAAGTTTCCTTTGGGGCCTTGGAGAGAAGTGAGGGGGGAGGTGTGGGCGCAAGTGTTGCACCTCCTGCGGTTGCAAGGGAAGGTGCCGGGAGTGGAGGTTGGGTCGGTGGGGGGTGTGGATCTGACAAGAGAGTCGCGGAGGGAGTGGTCTCTACGGAAAGCTGATAGGGGAGGGGAGGGAAATATATCCTTGGTGCTGGGGTCTGTTTGGAGGTGGCGGAAGTGACGGTGGATGATGCACTGTACATGGAGATTGGTGGGGTGGTAGGTGAGGACCAGTGGGGTTCTGTCCTGGTGGCGGTTGGAGGGGCGGGGCTCAAGGGCGGAGGAGCGGGAAGTGGAGGAGATGCGGTGGAGGGCATCGTCGATCACGTCGGGGGGGAAATTGCGGTCCTTGAAGAAGGAGGCCATCTGTGTTGTACGTATTTTGAACTGGTCCTCCTGGGAGCAGATGCGGCGGAGACGAAGGAATTGGGAGAATGGGATGGCGTTTTTACAGGGGGCAGGATGGGAGGAGGTGTAGTCCAGGTAGCTGTGGGAGTCGGTTGGTTTGTAGTAGATGTCCGTGTTGATTCGGTCGCCTGAGATAGAAACAGAAAGGTCTAGGAAGGGGAGGGAGGAGTCCGAGACTGTCCAGGTGAATTTGAGGTCGGGGTGGAAGGTGTTAGTGTAGTGGACGAACTGTTCAACCTCCTCGTGGGAGCACGAGGTAGCGCCGATACAGTCATCAATGTAGCGAAGGAAAAGATGGGGGGTGGGACCAGTGTAGTTGCGGAAGATGGATTGTTCCACATACCCTACGAAGAGGCAGGCATAGCTGGGGCCCATGCGGGTGCCCATGGCTATTCCTTTTGTTTGGAGAAAGTGGGAGGATTGGAAAGAAAAGTTGTTCAGGGTGAGGACCAGTTCAGTCAGTCGAAGGAGGGTGTCGGTGGAAGGGTACTGGGTGGTACGGCGGGAAAGGAAGAAGTGGAGTGCTTTGAGTCCTTCGTGATGGGGGATGGAGGTGTACAGGGACTGGATGTCCATGGTGAAGATGAGGCGTTGGGGACCGGGGAAGCGGAAATCCTGGAGGAGGTGGAGGGCGTGGGTGGTGTCACGAACGTAGGTGGGGAGTTCTTGGACTAATGGGGACAGGACCGTGTCGAGGTATGCCGAGATGAGTTCGGTTGGGCAGGAGCAGGCTGAGACGATGGGTCGTCCGGGGCAGTCAGGTTTGTGGATTTTGGGCAGGAGGTTGAAACGGGCGGTGCGGGGTTGTGGGACTATGAGGGAGAGGGAAATATATCCCTGGTGGTGGGTCAGCTTGGAGGTGGCGGAAATGTCGTCGGATGATTTGGTTTATGTGAACGTTGGTAGGGTGGAAGGTGAGCACCAGGGAGGCCATCTGGTGTGTTCTGTGGTGGAACTGATCCTCCTGGGAGCAGATACAGCGGAGGCGGAGGAATTGGGAATACGGGATGGCATTTTTGCAGGAGGTAGGGTGGGAAGAGGTGTAATTCAGGTAGCTGTGGGAGTCGGTGGGTTTGTAAAAAATGTCGATCGTCATTAATGGAGATGGAGAGGTCCAGGAATGAGGAATGGGGGGATGGGGGGGGGGGGGGGGGGGGGGGAGGTGTCACGAGATGGTCCAGGTAAATTTAAGGTCAGGGTGGAACGTGTTGGTGAAGTTGATAATTGCTCATGCTCCTCGCGGGAGCATGAGGTGGCGTCAATGCAGTCATCAATGTAGGAAGAGGTGGGGAGTGGTGCCGGTGTAACTACGGATGATGGACTGTTCTACATAGCCAACGAAGAGACATGCATAGCTGGGGCCCATGGCTACCCCATTGGTCTGGAGGAAGTGGGAGGATTCGAAGGAGAAATTGTTGAGGTTGAGGACCAGTACAGCCAAACGAATGAGTATGTCGGTGGAAGGGTACTGTTGGGGACGTCGGGAGAGGAAGAAACGGAGGGCGTGGAGGCCCTGGCCATGGTGTATAGAGATGTAGAGGGATTGGATATCCATGGTGAAGATGAGGTCTTGGGGGCCGGGGAAATGGAAATCTTGGAGGAGGTGGAGGGCATGGGTGGTGTCTCGAACAAATGTGGGGAGTTCCTGGACTAGGGGGAATAGGACAGTGTTGAGGTAGGTAGAGATGGGTTCAGTGGGGCAGAAGCATGCTGAGACAATGGGTCGGCCAGGGTGGTCAGGCTTGTGGATCTTGGGAAGGAGGTAGAACCGGGCAGTGCGGGGTTCCCGGACTATGAGATTGGAAGCTGTGGGTGGGAGATCTCCTGAGGTGATGAGGTCCTGTGTGGTCTGGGAGTTGATGGTTTGGTGATGGGGGGTGGGGTCATGGTCAAGGGGGCGGATGAAGGAGGTGTCTTCGAGTTGGCGTTTGGCTTCAGCGGTGTAGAGGTCAGTGCGTCAGACTACCACTGCACCCCCTTTATCCGCTGGCTTGATGATAAAGTTGGGATTGGAGCAGAGGGCTTCAGGTTGTGAGGGTGAGAGGTTGGAGTGGGGGAGGGGGAGTAGATAGGTTGAGGCAGTTAATGTCCTGGCAGCAGTTGGAATTGAAGAGGTCGAGGGCGGGTAATAGGTCAGCACAGGGTGTCCAGGTAGATGGAGTGTGTTGGAGGCGGGCGAACGGGTCCTCGGAAGGTGGGCAGGAATCCTGATTGTAAAAGTAAGCTCGGAGGCGGAGGTGGCAGAAGTGTTCGACATCATGGCGTGTATTAAATTCATTGATGCATGGGCGGAGGGGGATGAAGGCAAGTCCTTTGCTGAGGACTGATCGTTCGTCCTCAGTGAGGGGGAGGTCTGGAGGGATGGTGAAAACTCAGCAGGGCTAGGAGCTGGGACCCGGTGTGGGTGTAGAGCTGGGAGTGGGGGCAGAGCCTGTAACTAGAGTGGGTGTGGAGTCATGAGCAGGTGTGGTGTTCCCCGCTGGGTTCTGGGGGGCAGGGATGGTGACAGTGGGGTCTGTGGGAGGGCGTGTCAGCAGAATGCAGGTGAGTGGCGCTGGTGGGGGCGGAAGTGGTGACAAACATGGCAGTTGGGGGGGGGGGGGGGGGGGGGGCGGAGAAACGTCACTGAGCATGTGACATCAGCAATGATGCGAGGGGCAGAAGTGATGTCACGTGTGGTGCATGAGAAATTGTGAGGAGCGGAAGTCGCTGTGGAAGCGGCCATGATGGGGGGGCGGAAGTGACCTCATCAATCACTGTGGGGACGGTAGCTGCACCAGCCGCATGGCTAATGGCGTCCGAGCAGTTCCATGGGCTGAGTTATTGAGGTGGGTAGATAACAAACAATATTTCAACACCGTCTCAAATATCAAAAACTGTAAGTACAACAAACTTTTATCTTTTAACTTCAGTCTCTCACATCATCGCAGATGTCACACACTCAGTGACTTCCACCCCCCTGACTGCAGTGTTTGCCACCACTTTCACCCCCAACGCCACTCACCTGCATTCTGCTGACACACCCCCCTCCCCACAGATCCCACTGTCACCATCCCCGCTCCCAGAACCCTGCGGGGACCACCCCTGCTCATGACTCCACCTCCATTCCCCCCACCACCACACCCACCCCAGTTGCAGGCTCCGCCCCACTCCTTAGCTCCACACCCACACCAAGTCTCAGCTCCCAGCCCTGCCGAATTTTCACCATCCCTCCAGACCTCCCTCTCACTGGGGACGCAAGATCAGTCCTCAGCATAGGACTCACCTTCATCCCCCTCCGCCCACACATCAATGAATTTAATACATGCCATGACGTCAAACACTTCCGCCACCTCCGCCTCCGAGCTTACTTTTACAATCAGGACTCCTGCCCACCTTCCGAGGACCCCTTCGCCCATCTCCAACACACTCCATCTACCTGGACACTCCGTGCTGGCCTATTACCCGCCCTCGACCTCTTGATTTCCAACTGCCGCCGAGACATTAGCTGCCTTAACCTGTCTACCCCCCCCCTCCCCCACTCCAACCTCTCACCCTCACAACACACAGACCTCCACTCCCTCTGTTCCAATCCCAACTTCACCATCATGCCAGCGGATAAAGGGGGTGCAGTGGTAGTCTGGCGCACTGACCTCTACACTGCTGAAGCCAGATGCCAACTCAAAGACACCTCGACCTACTGCCCACTCGACCATGACCCCACCCCCCATCACCAAACCATCATCTCCCAGACCATACAGAACCTCATCACCTCAGGAGATCTCCCACCCACAGCTTCCAATCTCATAGTCCAGGAACCCAGCACCACCCAGTTCTACCTCGTTCCCAAAATCCACATGTCTGACACCCTGGCCGACCCATTGTCTCAGCATGCTCTGCCCCACTGAACTCATCTCCACCTATCTCAACACTGTCCTATACCCCCCGAGTCCAGGAACTCCCCACATACGTTCGAGACACCACCCATGCCCTCCACCTCCTCCAAGATTTCCGTTTCCCTGGCCCCTAAGGCCTCATCTTCACCATGGATATCCAATCCTTCTACACCTCGAACCACATTGACCAGGGCCTCCAAGCCCTCCGTTTCTTCCTCTCCCGACGTCCCCAACAGTACCCTTCCACCGACATACTCATTCGTTTGGCTGAACTGGTCCTCACCCTCAACAATTTCTCCTTCGAATCCTCCCACTTCTTCCCGACCAAAGGGGTAGCCATGGGTACCCGTATGGGCCCCAGCTATGCCTGTCTCTTTGTTGGCTACGTAGAACAGTCCATCTTCCGTAGTTACACCAGCACCACTCCCCACCTCTTCCTCCGCTATATTGATGACTACATTGGCGCCACCTCGTGCTCCCGCGAGGAGGTTGAGCAATTCATCAACTCCACCAACACATTCCACCCTGACCTTAAATTTACCTGGACCATCTCTGACTCCTCCCTCCCCTTCCTGAATCGCTCCATCTCCATTAATGATGACCGACTTGACACCGACATTTTTTTCCAAACCCACCGACTCCCACAGCTACCTGAATTACACCTCTTCCTACCCTACCTCCTGCAAAAATGCCATCCCGTATTCCCAACTCCGCCTCCGCCATATCTGCTCCCAGGAGGACCAGTTCCACACCAGATGGCCTCCTTCTTTAGAGACCGCAATTTCCCTTCCCACGTGGTTAAAGATGCCCTCCAACGCATCTCCGCCCTCAGAGCCCACCCCTCCAACCGTAACAAGGACAGAACCCCCCTGGTGCTCACCTTCCACCCTACCAACCTTTGCATAAACCAAATCATCCGACGACATTTCTGCCACCTCCAAACTGACCCCACCACCAGGGATATATTTCCCTCTCCACCCCTTTCTGCCTTCCGCAAAGAGCATTCCCTCCATGACTACCTGGTCGGGTCCACACCCCCCAACACCCTCCCATCCTGGCACCTTCCCCTGCCACCACAGGAATTGCAAAACCTGCACCCACACCTCCTCCCTCACCTCCATCCAAGGCCCCAAAGGAGCCTTCCATATCCAAAGTTTTACCTGCACATCCACCAAAATCATTTATTGTATCCGTTGCTCCCGATGCAGTCTCCTCTACATCGGGGACACTGGACGCCTCCTAGCAAAGTGCTTCAGGGAACATCTCTGGGACACCCACATCAATCAGCCACACTGCCCCGTGGCCCAACATTTCAACTCCCCCTCCCACTCTGCCGAGGACATGGAGGTTCTGGGCTTCCTTCACCGCTGTTCCCTCACCACCAGACGCCTGGAGGAAGAATGCCTCATCTTCTGCCTCGGAACACTTCAACCCCAGGGCATCAATGGGGACTTCACCAGTTTCCTCATTTCTCCTTCCCCCACCTCACCCCAGCTCCAAACTTCCAGCTCAGCACTGTCCCCATGACTTGTCCTACCTGCCTATCTTCTTTTCCATCTATCCATTCCACCCTCCTCTCTGACCTATCACCTTCATCCCCACCCCCATTGTACTCTATGCTACTGTCTCCCCACCCCCAACATCCTCTCATTTATCTCTCCACCCTGCAGGCACTCTGCCGATATTCCTGATGAAGGACTTTTGCCCGAAACGTCGATTTTCCTGCTCCTCAGATTTTGCCTGAACTGCTGTGTTTTTCCAGCACCACTCTAGTCTAGAATCTAGGATACATCTGATCAGGTCCTGGGGTCTTATCCACTTTTATGCATTTCAAGGCATCCAGCACTTTCTCGTCTGTAATATGGACATTTTTCAAGGTGTCACCATCGATTTCCCTAGAATATAAAGGAGGATAGTAAAAGCTTTTTTTAGGTATATGTAAGGCAAAAAAATGGTTAAGAATAAAATTGGGCCCTTGAAGACAGAAACAGGGGAATATATTACGGGGAACAAAGAAATGGAAGAAGAATTGAATTGGTACTTCAGATCGGTGTTCACTGGGGAAGACACAAGCAATCTCCCCGAAGTAACAGTGGCTGAAGGAACTGAACTGAAGGGAATTTATATTTGCCAGGATTTGGTGTTGGAGAGACTGTTAGGTCTGAAGGTTGATAAGTCCCCTGGGCCGGATGGTCTACATCCCAGGGTACTGAAGGAGGTGGCTCGGGAAATCGTGGATGCATTGGTGATTATTTTCCAGAGTTCGATAGATTCGGGATCAGTTCCTGCGGATTGGAGGGTGGCTAATTAGATTAGATTAGATTACTTACAGTGTGGAAACAGGCCCTTCGGCCCAACAAGTCCACACCCACCCGCCGAAGCGCAACCCACCCATACGTTTACCCCTTACCTAACACTACGGGCAATTTAGCATAGCCAATTCACCTGACCTGCACATCTTTGGACTGTGGGAGGAAACCGGAGCACCCGGAGGAAACCCACGCAGACACGGGGAGAACGTGCAAACTCCACACAGTTAGTCGTCTGAGGCGGGAATTGAACCCGGGTCTCTGGCACTGTGAGGCAGCAGTGCTAACCACTGTGCCACCGTGCCGCCCATAATGTTGTACCACTTTTTAAGAAAGGTGGGAGACAGAAAGCAGGAAAGTATAGACCAGTTAGTCTGACCTCAGTGGTGGGAAAGATGCTGGAGTCTATTATAAAGGATGAAATTACGACACATCTGGATAGTAGTAACAGGATAGGACAGAGTCAGCATGGATTTATGAAGGGGAAATCATGCTTGACTAATCTTCTGGAATTTTTTGAGGATGTAACTCTGAAGATGGATGAGGGAGATCCAGTAGATGTAGTGTACCTGTACTTTCAGAAAGCTTTTGATAAAGTCCCACATAGGAAGTTAGTGAGCAAAATTAGGGCGCGTGGTATTGGGGGCAAAGTACTAACTTGGATTGAAAGTTGGTTGGCTGACAGGAAACAAAGAGTAGTGATAAACGGCTCCATTTCGAAATGGCAGGCAGTGACCAGTGGGATACCGCAGGGATCAGTACTGGGGCGCAGCTTTTTACAATATATATTAATGATATAGAAGATGGTATTAGTAATAACATTAGCAAATCTGCTGATGATACAAAGCTGGGTGGCAGGGTGAAATGTGAGGAGGATGTTAGGAGATTACAGGGTGACCTGAACAGGTTAGGTGAGTGGTCAGATGCAGTTTAATGTGGATAAATGTATGGTTATCCACTTTGGTGGCAAGAACAGGAAGACAGATTACTACCTAAATGGAATCAATTTAGGTAAAGGGGCAGTACAAAGAGATCTGGGTGTTCTTGTACACCAGTCAATGAAGGTAAGCATGCAGGTACAGCAGGTAATGAAGGAGGCTAATAGCATGCTGGCCTTCATAAAAAGAGGGATCGAGTATAGAAGCAAGGAGGTTCTTCTGCAGCTGTACACGGCCCTGGTGAGACTACACCTGGAGTATTGTGTGCAGTTCTGGTCTCCAAAGTTGAGGAAAGACATTCTGGCTTTTGAGAGAGTGCAGCGAATGGGCTTGTGTACCCTTGAGTTTAAAGGAGAAAGTGAGGTCTGCAGATGCTGGAGATCAGAGCTGAAAATGTGTTGCTGGAAAAGCGCAGCAGGTCAGGCAGCATCCAGGGAACAGGAGAATCGACGTTTCGGGCATAAGCCCTTCCTGAAGAAGGGCTTATGCCTGAAATGTCGATTCTCCTGTTCCCTGGATGCTGCCTGACCTGCTGCGCTTTTCCAGCAACACATTTTCAGCTACCCTTGAGTTTAGAAGACTGAGGGGGAATCTGATTGAGACATATAAGATTATTAAAGGATTGGACACTCTGGAGGCAGGAAGCATGTTTCCGCTGATGGGTGAGTGCCGAACCAAAGGACACAGCTTAAAAATACGGGGTAGACCATTTAGGACAGAGATGAGGAGAAACTTCTTCACCCAGAAAGTGGTGGCTGTGTGGAATGCTCTGTCCTAGAGGGCAGTGGAGGCCCAGTCTCTGGATTCATTTAAGAAAGAGTTGGATAGAGCTCTTAAGGATAGTGGAATCAAGGGTTATGGAGATAAGGCAGGAACAGGATACGGATTAAGGATGATCAACCATGATCATATTGAATGGCGGTGCAGGCTCGAAGGGCAGAATGGCCTACTCCTGCATCTATTATCTATCATTGTCTATTCTATATCTTCCATGTCCTTTTCCACAGTAAACATGGATGCAAAATAGTCATTTAGTATCTCCTGCAGTTCCACACAAAGGCCATCTTACTGATCTCTGAGGGGCCCAATACTCTCCCTCGTTACCCTTTTGTCCTTAATGTGTTTGTAAAAACCCCTTTGGATTCTCCTTAACTCTATTTGTCAAAGCTATCTCATGTCCCATTTTTGCCCTCCTGATTTCCCTCTTAAATATACACCTACTGCCTTTGTACTCTTCTCAGGATTCACTCAATCTATGCTGTCTATACCTGACATAAGCTTCCTTCTTTTTCTTAACCAAACTCTCAATTTCTTTAGTCATCCAGCATTCCCTATACCTACCAGCCTTCCCTTTCACCCTGACAGGAATATACTTTCTCTGGACTCTTGTTATCTCATTTCTGAAGGCGTCCCATCTTCCAGCTGATTTGAAAGTTTTTACCTAATACCATCAAATTTGGCCTTCCTCCAATTTAGAACTTCAACTTTTAGTTCTGGTCTATCCTTTTCCAGAATTATGGTCTCAGGCCCCAAAGTGCTTCCCCACTGACACCTCAGTCACCTGCCTTGCCTTATTTCCCAAAAGTAGGTCAAGTTTTGCATCTTCTCTAGTAGGTACATCCACATACTGAATCAGAAAATTGTCTTGTACGCACTTAAGAAATTCCTCTCCATCTAAACCCTTAACACTAGGGCAGTCCCAGTCAATGTTTGGAAAGTTAAAATGCCCTACCATAACCACCTTATTATTCTTACAGATAACTGAGATCTCCTTACAAATTTGTTTCTCAATTTCCCTCTGACTATTAGGCGGTCTATAATATAATCACAACAAGGTGATCATCCCTGTCTTATTTCTCAGTTCCACCCCAATAACTTCCCTGGATATATTTCCAGGAATATCCTCCCTCAGTACAGCTGTAATGCTATCCCTCATCAAAAATGCCACTCCCCTCTTCTCATACCTCCCTTTCTATCCTTCCTTTGGCATTCGTATCCTGGAACATTAAGCTGCCAGTCCTGCCCATCCCTCAGCCATGTTTCTGCAATTGCTATGATATCCCAGTCCCATTTTCCTAACATGTCCTGAGTTCATTTGTCTTCCCTTTTAGGCCTCCTGCATTGAAATAAATGCAGTTTAATTTATCAGTCCTACCTTGTTATCTGCTTTGTCCCTGCCTGCCCTGACTATTTGACTCACCTTTGTTCTCAACTGTACCAGTCTCAGATTGAAATCTTTCCTCACTATCTCCCTGGGTCCCACCCCCTCACGTTAAATCCTCCCAAGCAGCTCTAGCAAATCTCCCTGCCAGTATGTTAGTTCCCTTCCAATTTAGGTGCAATCCATCCTTCTTGTACAGGTCACTTCTACTCCAAAACAGCTTCCAATGATCCAAAAATGTGAGTCCTTCTCCCATATACCAACTCCTCAGCCATGCATTCATCTGCTCTATCCTCCTATTCCTGCCCTCACTAGCTCGTAGCACTGGGAGTAATCTAGATATTACTACTCTCGAGGACCTCCTTTTTAAATTCCTGCCTAACTTCCTGTAATTTTCCTTCAGAATCTCAACCTTTTCCCTTCCTATGTCATTGGTTCCACAGTGCACAATGACCTCCTGCTGGCCCCTCTCCCCCTTGACAGCATTCTGCATCCTCTCTGAGACATGAAACTTGAAAGGGTTCAGAAAAGGACCCTTTTACAAGGATGTTGCCAGGGTTCGAGGATTTGAGCTATAGAGAGAGGTTGAATAGGCTAGGGCTGTTTTTCCTGGAGCATCAGAGGCTGAGAGGTGGGCCTTATAGGAGTTTATAAAATCATGAGGGGCATGGATAAGATAAATAGACAAAGTCTTTTCCCTGGGGTGGGGGAGTCCAGAACTAGAGGGCTTAGGTTTAGGGTGAGGAGGGAAAGATATAAAAGAGACCTGAGGGGCAACTTTTTCACACAAAGAGTTGTACATGTATGGAACAAAGTGGTGGAGGCTGGTATAACTGCAACATTTAAAAGGCATTTGGATGGGTATATGAATAAGAATAAGAAGGGTTTGGAGGGATATGGGCCAGGTGCTGGCAGGTGGGATTAGATTGGGTTGGGATTTCTGGTCGGCATGGATGGGTAGGACCAAAGGGTCTGTTTCCATGCTGTTCATCTCTTTGACACTTATTTGTAAAAGAAGCAAATGCAAGAGGCTCCAGTCTGGAATGCACTGCTTGGATGTGGCAGGAGCATGCTCCATTGAGGCTTTCAAGAGGGCATCAAATGACTATTTAAACAGAAATTGTACAAGGGTATAGGGATAAGGCTAGAGAATGGCATTTTGTCATGGTGCTCACCATTTGGAGAGCTACTGCAGTCACAGTGGGCTAAATGTCCTCCTCGAGGAGAAAGTGAGGTCTGCAGATGCTGGAGATCAGAGCTGAAAATGTGTTGCTGGAAAAGCACAGCAAGTCAGGCAGCATCCAGGGAACAGGAGAATCGACGTTTCGGCCATAAGCCCTTCTTCATACCACACATACACATACCACTGAAACTGCTATGGACATAGGCCAAAACATAAAAATACAATACACAAGAAGAAGGGCTTATGCCCGAAACATCGATTCTCCTGTTCCCTGGATGCTGCCTGACCTGCTGCGCTTTTCCAGCAACACTTTCAGCTAAATGTCCTCCTCCACAACCATAACATGACTGATTTACCCAACATTCCCAAGTCGTTTTCAAATAGAGCAGAATGACAGTACAGAAAATCTTAATGGGAATCAATCATGATCAGGCATAATCAGGAATGTGGAGCTGAGACACGAATCAGATCTGGCACGATCACATTGAATTCACAGCAAATTAGAGGGGCCAAATTGGCTACTCTTGCTTGTAATTCACATGTTCATAAAATGAGACAGACAGAGACGCAGAGACACAGACAGCCGTTACCGAAATCATTCTTTCATACAGAACACGTCATCTGAATTCAAAAACATTCCTCAGCCACTACCCAAATCATATCTGAGGCTGCCATAGTACAGACAGCAGCCGAGTTAGCCTGTGTTGACAGCAGTCGAGACGCAGTTCAATGCTCCGAACATTCTGAAATTTTTCAGTGATTCAGTCATGCATTTTTGTTATTGTTGAAAGTGCTGCGGAATTACACTGCAGAAGACGAAGACCTTGGTGGTCCCTGAAGGACTTGAGCAAAATAGCTAAGTTCTTTGTTCGTGTGGAGAATGCAGCCTATTTGGCCATTCAAACAAGAAATAAAAGCAACTGGCCTGGGAAGGGAGAGAAGAGAAAGAAAGATGAAACAGAAAAAAGAAAATAGCTTGGGCCTAATTACATTTACTAGCATTTTTTTCAGCCAGTTACAGATCAATAATTTCTTGCTTAAATGCTTTTTGGTGAATGTTAAGATGCAGTGCAGTGATTAAACATGTTTAAACTCATCTGCGAACTTTTGAAACTGACAGATTGGTCTGTGAACATTATTATCCAAACTAGTACCACTAAACCTGGTTAGATTGTTGATTAATATTATTGCAAATACTCATTATATCTGCTCAATCTGTAATGATGACAGGTTAAGCTTGGTTTTAGTTGGCTGAAATATCCAGGAATTTAAAAGAGATTCATATACACTTTGTACTATTCTAATGGCAAGAATCACATGCAGCATTCTATATCAGTGTAGCTCGTACAATCCAGCCTTCCTTACAGTACACAGATAAAATACAGGGACAGGTTAACAGTTCAAATACACACTGCTCAAGGCACACAGCTTTGCATAAAAGTTTTCTCTTATTGTGAAATGGAATGAACATTCTCTCAACTAAAACTGGCATGAAGTAACACAAAGACAAACACATACACATACCACTGAAACTGCAATGGACATAGGCCAAAACATAAAAATACAATACACATGAAGTACAAATGATACTCTCATGTACACTTGGCCCGAATCACCCCACCCCAACCTGAATTCAGTGTTCTACTGAGATCACTCTAAGAAAATCCCTCCATGCTCTCCTTCAAAATGTTCTCAGCATCAAAACTTATCAAATACGGAGTGTGTGGCCCAATAATCCACACAGCCTGTCATAGCAAAAACCAAGAGGTGTCTGTTTCCTTCAACCTACAATTAGAAACACTTGCTCAGCGTCTTTACAAAGGAATGACCACACAGCCATAACATTGAGGATACCAAACTTTAAGTTAGCGTAACATTTAGCAAGGGACTGGACTCTGAATCCACAACAGCCAAACCATCATTCAGAGGAAAGAATGACAACTTCCTTTTCTTCTTCCCTTATCCAGATAGCCAAACACCATACCTGCAAAACAATGGCCTCAAGACCCTATAACTTCTTCACTAAGGAACTGAAGTGGAGGCTATTCTCTCCATCCTCTGCCCCAAATGCCCAGACCAAACCCCTACAGCCATCTCAAACTCCTGCCCTACGATACCAGTCTCTCATCACAGGATGAGCAGTACCTCAGACAGCCACTGGATTCTCGACCCTCCTCAAGAAGTCACCCAACCCCACCAGCCCCTGAGTACCCAGAAAGCACCCCTATTCCAATTCCCATGACCCTTCCCACTCCCCTCACTGACCATTAAAGCAGTCCACAGTTACAGCCCCATTCTCGATGGTCCTCCACCCGCAGTATTTTCCACTGTTTTGGTTCAGTTCAAAAATTTCTCACGATCAAACGTACAAACTAAAACGTTTTCTCCAGTCCCCTCCCACAGCGGCCTCACTATCCCACCCCCACCCTGGGCTGTCACTTACCCTCCTTGCCTTGCTGGCGGATGTTACTATGGCCGATGCCCCTCGGGTTGGAAACTTGCAGCAGTTCTGAGCAATTTCGGTTTGGGAGCTCAGACCAAGCGGAGCCGCAGAGCAGGAGAAGGGCCAGAGCTAGGGCGCACTGGGGCAGCAGGGACATAGTGCGAACAGAGTCGGAGCCAACGAGCACAGAAGTGGCCGGAGTCCGCTGTCCGGGAGGTTGGAAGTGGGGGGGAGGGATCCGGCAGGGGGAAGCGGCCCGGGAAAAGTTCACAAAGAGCTACGGGAACTCAGCACGGCCGCCGCGCATTATTCGATCCAGAGTCCATCACCGCAAGGCCTGCACCGATAGACGGAGTGAACAGCGGCCTCCATGAACCGCCCGGAACTGCTCACACCGCTCCCGGTAAAGGGACTCCGGGGGAGAGAGTCCCGAACTTTGTAACCGCGGAGCCGACTCTCAGACTAAACTTTACCGCGCCGGTATTGGCCAATGACAAACGTCAATCATCAAGGCTACTCACCTGATTGAATAAAGGAAACGTTAAGGCGGGCCTTGGACACGAAATTAATGAATGAAATTTGGTAAGAAAGCGACTCATTCACACGCGAGGAACAAAGGAGCGGCGAAGGAGAGGGAGAGGAGCAGTACAACTCCTTTTACAGCAATCCACTTTCCATTTTGGTCCAGTCTAAAACAACGAGAATTTAAAAGATGCAGACTGGGGACATGGGTTTGATTTTATAAAAGCCGTAAGAACTACGGTTGCTGGAAATCAGAACAGAAACAAATTGCTGGAAAAACTCAGCAACTGTGGCGAGAAAGCAGAGTTAACGTTTCGGGTCCAGTGACCCTTCTGAACACGAGTTCCACCATGGCAGAAAGTGAAAGCTATCTCATGTCCACTTTTTGCCCTCCTGATTTCCGTCTCACAGATGCTGCCAGACTTGTTGAGCTTTTCCAGCAATCACTGTAAAGATCTACATTCAGATAGTTAAAGTCCTCAATTGTAAGCACTATCTAATGTTACGATCACTAACTTCTCTGATGATTTCCAAATATGTGCATGTTAGGTGGATTAGCCATACTAAATTGCCCAGTGTCCAGGGTTGTGCAGACTAGGTGAATTAGCCATGGGAAATGCAGGGTTATGGGGTTAGGCTTGGGACTTGGGTCTGGATGGGATGCTCTTTGGAGGGTTGGTGTGGACTCAAGGGGCCAAATGGCCTGCTCCTTTGATTTGGTCCTCTACATCTTCCCTAACCCTAACCCTATTCTGGCTATTGAGGGAGTTCAGTATAGGTTCACGAGGTTAATTCCTGCAATGGCAGGATTACCTTACACTGAAAGACTGAAGCAACTGGGCTTGTATACCCTTGAGTTTCGAAGACTGAGAGGGGATCTGATTGAGACGTATAAGATTATGAAAGGATTGGACACTCTGGCAGCAGGAAACATATTTCCACTGATGGATGAGTGCCGAACCAGAGGACACAGCTTAAAAATACGGGGTAGACCATTTAGGACAGAGCTCAGGAGAAACTTCTTCACCCAGAGAGTGGTGGCTGTGTGGAATGCTCTGCCCCAGAGGGCAGTGGAGGCCCAGTCTCTGGATTCATCTAAGAAAGAGTTGGATAGACCTCTCAAAGATAGTGGAATCAAGGGTTATGGAGATAAGGCAGGAACAGGATACTGATTAGGAATGATCAGCCATGATTATATTGAATGGCGGTGCAGGCTCAAAGGGCTGAATGGCCTATTCCTGCACCTATTGTCTATTATCTGGTGGTCTATAGACAACACTAAGCAATGTGATTGCACTTTTTTGTTGTTCTCTTGTTCTCGTCAAATTGATTCTGTTCTCCAGCATGGCACTGATCTTAACCCTGTCATTTTCCTATCTTTCCTTAATATCTTATATTCATGAATATTTAACAATATTAAAGCAAAATGCTGCACATTTGGGAAAATTGAAATGAACAGAATGGGGTGGTTGGAACCCAACAGGTCTAGCAGCACCTGTGGAGAGAGAAAGAGTTAATATTTTGAGTTGAGTATGAATCTTTTTTGGTTCCTATTTTGAAAACATTAACTCTGTTTCTCACTCCACGTATGCTGCCAAATGTGGTAGGTTTCTCAAACTCTTTGCTTTATGGCTCAGGTTAGGCAAGACTGGTTTTTAAACATAAAAACAATCAACTTCTGTAACTCCTCAGTCTAATTTGCTACACTTTGTGCATTCAATGTGCATTGATTTCCTGACCTCATTACAGCCTTGGTTCAAACATGGACCAAAGAACCGAATTTCAGAGATCAGGGGAGGATAACAGTCCTTGACGTCGAAGCCACATTTGACTGTATTTAGCATCAAGGAGCCCTAGCAAAACTGGAATCAATGATCTGGGACAACTTTCCACTGGTTGAAGTAATACCCGGCACAAAGGAAAATAGTTGTGGTTGTTTGAGGTCAGACATCTCAAATCCAGGGGCATCTCTGCAAGGGTTCCTCAGGATAGTGTCCTTGGCCCAACCAATTTCAACTTCAATCACCTTTGTCAATCCCTGCATCTTAAGGTCACTAATGATTGTACAATATTCAGCACAGTTCACAACTCCTCAGATTCTGAAGCAATCCATGTCCATATGCAGCAAGACCTTGATAATATCCAGACTGGGGGTGGAAAATGGCAAGTAACATTCATGCCACACAAATGCCAGGCAACAATTATCTCTAATAAAGAGACAATCAACTGGGCAGCTTGGGTAAATTGAGCTGAAGGGCCTGTTTCCATGCTGTAGACCTCTATGATTCTAATGGCATTACCACAACTGAATTCCCTGAACTAGCCATAATCAGTAATTTGGCTACGAGAGTAGATCAGAAGCTAAGAATACTGCAGTAACTCACCTCCTGACTCCTGTCCACCATCTACAAGCTCAAGTCAGAAGTATGATGGAAGACTCCATATTTGCTGGATGAGTGCAATTCTTAAAACACTCAAAAGCTTGTCACTGTCCAGAACAAAACAGCCTATTTACTTGACACCACATCTGCAAACATCCATTCTCTCCACCATCAACACTCAGTAGCAGCAGTATCTGTCAAGTTTAAAATAATGCAGAAATTCAAATATGACACTTTCCAAACCTATGAGCACTACTGAAGACAAGGGCAGATAAGGACAAGCAGATACATGGGGAATTTCCCCCTGCAATTTCGCCTTCAAGCTACTCACCATCCTGTTCCTTCAATTGTTGGGACAAAATCAGGAACAGGATACTGATTAGGAATGATCGGCCATGATTATATTGAATGGCGGTGCAGGCTCAAAGGGCTGAATGGCCTACTCCTGCACCTATTGTCTATTGTCTAAAATCCTGGAATTCCATCCCTAATGGCACATGGAGTGCAGCGGTTGAAGAAGGCAGCTACCCACAACCTTCCACAGGACAAGGAGGATTAGGTTTTAAATGCTTTTTCAGCAACGCCCATATTCCATGCATAAATAATAATAAAAGTAATGATATTAATGCAGAATAAGCAAGATTTAGTCTTCTTTACTGGCTTTCTTTCCTTGACTCAATCTACTGACTCTCCAGTCTCTATACCAGTGCTGTTTCCCAAAGAATTCTGTACATTCCTGTATTCATCTTAATATTCTCTCAAGTAAATGTCTGCTTCATACTGAGGCAGTGTTAATACACATATCGGGAACTGGTACGTGAATGAACAAGTTCACAATGCTCTCAATGTCCCACTGGTAAGATGGTATCGCAGGTAGAGAGGGTGATGAAGAAGCCATTTGGCATGCTTGTCTTCATTGGTCAGAGCATTGATTATAGGAGTTGGAGGTCATGTTGCGCTGTACAAGACAAATGGTGAGGCCACTTTTAGAATACTGCATACAATTTTGGTCGCCCTGCTACAGGAAGGATGTTGTGAAACTTGAACAAGTACAGAAAAAATTTACAAGGATGTTGCCAGGACTGGAGTGTTGAGTTATAAGAAGATGGCGGATGGGTGGGACTGCTTTCTCTGGAACGTCGGAAACGGATGGTTACCTTATAGAGGGTTATGAAATCATGAGGGACACAAATAAGGTGAATAGCTAAGGTTTTTTCCCCAGGGTAGGAGAGTCCAAAACTAGATGGCATAGGTTTAAGGTTAAAGGGATAAGATTTAAAAGGGACCCAAGGAGCAACTTTTTCACACAGAGGATAGTACATGTATAGAATGAGCTGCCAGAAGTAGCAATAGAGGTGGGTACCATTACAACATTTAAAAGACATTTGGACATGTATATGAATAGGAAATGTTTAGAGGGATGTGCCCTACTGCAGGCAAAATGGGATTAGCTCAGTTTGGGATACCTGGTCAGCATGGAGAGGTAGGGCTGAAGAGCCGGTTTCCTTGCTGCACGACTTTATGATTGCTTCAAAACTTTGCACCAGCCACCCACCCCTTAATAGCAGGCTCCTTGATGAAAGCACATGCACCCTACTGCTTCAATCACAGTCACACATGTACACGCTCCCTGCTCCTCCAATCATTGCTTCCTCTTTGCAGTTTGTTCTCAGGGCTTGTTGTGCAGTCAGTGGAAGATCCTGAGGTAGAGGCGGTGCCTTCATTCGGTCACATACCATTTGACCCAGCATTAGAAGCAGCCGAGAAGGATGGCGGAAAAAAAAGCTGAAATGAGCAAGAAACCTGAACAGGAAGATCACAGTATCTTCTGGTAACAAATCCAGGAATCTTTTATACACGGACACCAACAACTCAATTTTGCCATTGCGTGAACGCAAAATAGATGGCCCAGAAAGAGAGGTTAGCTCCCCATTTGCTGAACAGGGTCCCTGAAATGCTAATTAACAGGTAAGTGAAGAGAAAGACTATCCTTTTCCCTGCTGATGAGCAAAGGAGGCTGTAGTAGTTGTAACAAGGTCAGTCAGATTGATCTCATACAATCAGAGTTCTCTGATTGGGGCTGTTAATCTGGGCTGAAAATGTGTTGCTGGAAAAATGCAGCAGGTCAGGCAGCATCCAAGGAGCAGGAGAATCGATGTTTCGGGCATGAGTCCTGAAGAAGGGCTCATGCCCAAAACGTCGATTCTCCTGCTCCTTGGATGCTGCCTGACCTGCTCAGCTTTTCCAGCAACACATTTTCAGCTTTGATCTCCAGCATCTGCAGTCGTCACTTTCTTCTAGAAGCTGTTCATCTGGTCCAAACAGGGACAAAAACAGGAGTGTCAGACATCCTGTCCACTCTGAGAACTGGCTCTGAGGGAGCTGGATCACTGTCAAGGACTTTCCACATGTAAATAAAGGGTTGCAAAATACCGGTCTCGGTGGCAACAAGAGCAAAGTATGTTCCTCAAAATATTTGCTCACACCAGTCATCTTTGAGTTGGGACAAGTATTTCTGGCATGATACTGTTATTTGGGAAGTTTGACTCATTCAATCCTGCCAAAGACTGGGCCCAGTATGTGGAAAGAATGTGTTATTTTTTCTGGGCAAATGACATTGGGGCAGATGAAAAACAAGAGGAATTCTCCTGACAACTTGTAGACCTGCAACTTTTTCAGTTATTAGGAGCCTAACTTTTCCTGAGGCACCAGGTATTAAAACCTGTCAAGAGGGGCTACCAAGTGGTTCAGCGGTTAGCACAGTGCCAAAGACCCAGGTCTGATTCTCACCTTGAGCGACTGTATAGAGTTTGCACATTCTCCCAGTGTCTGTGTGGGTTTTATCTGGATGCTCCAGTTTCCTCTCTCAGTCCAAAGATGAGCAGGTTGTGTGGATTGGCCATGCTAAATTGCTCAGTGTCAAAGGTTGTGCAGGCTTGGTGGATTAGCCATGGGAAATGCAAGATTACAGGAATAAGATGGGTCCAGGTGGGATGCTCTGAGGAGAGTTGGTGTGGACTCAATGAGCTAAATGGCCTGCTTCCACACTGTAGTGATTCTAGTTGATGGATTTAGTAAAGGAATATTATGGCCTCAAGCCTCCACTAATTGAGTCGCTATCATTTTTACTCAGCAATTTGAGAATCAGGGTATTCGTATCGGGATTTTTGACTAGGTTAAGACAACTGCCAGAGATATGTGACTTTGGTTTAATCCTTAATGAGATGCTGTAAGACTATTTGGTGCATTTGCATGGTTACATCATTAATCCAAAGTGCCTAAAGCTGAAGCCCAACTAGATTTCAAACATACACTACAACTGGCTTTATCATTGGAAAATAGGGCAAGTGGAGCATATGAATTGCACAGTATTCCGATTAAAGTGGACACCTCGCCTGTCCAACTGAGCTTGGGTAACACCATTTCACTGAGACAATTGTACAGCCTCACTCAGGACACATTCTGAACAGAGGGAGTCCAGGTCAGCCCACAGCACAACTCCAAAACAAAGCCAAGTGTCAGCCAAACATTTAAAATTTTCTTCTGGTTTCGAGGCAGCAAGCCATTGTAATTGCTGCCAGAATGCAGACTCAAGACAACAAAAAAGTCCCATTAGATGTAAATTGTGTACGAGAACTCATAGTCCGGTATCCAGGAGAATGCACACCCTGGAAAGTTGACCCATATCTAGTTTGGAACAGTGAAATTCCTTAGCAACATCCAAATCAAAATAAACGTTGGGTTAAACAGTCACCCAGTTCTAGTGGAGGTCAATACCAGCATAGCCATGTCAATGATTGCAGAATCACCCTTTAAAACAATTCGTTCTGGACTCTGATCATTAAGTTTGTGCAAGTCCTCAGTTAAATTGAGAACCTATACAGGGGAACCTTTACAGATTAAATGTACAACTTCAGTTCTGGTCTCTTGTGAGAAGCAGCTGGTTCAGTTAGCAATGATTGAAGTAAAAGGCTCAGGCCCAAGCTTGATGGGATGAAATTAGTTAAGAGTCACCTAGATTGGCTCAGCCTGTGTCAATTAGAAAATGGCTGTTCTAATACCAAGACGTTTTTCAGTAAGTTCTAGAGACTATCAAAGGAGCCATGACCACCCTGCATATTGACCAAGAAGCAATTACACAATTCTGCAAGGCCCATCCACTGTCATTTGCCTCACGGGCAAACGCAGAAGAAATCAAAAGCTGGAAAGCGATGTAATCATCACACTAGTCCCATTTGCAGAATGGGCAGCACCAGTCGTAATGTTTCTGAAGCCCAATGGATTGATTCACTTTTATGGGAAGTTTAAACAAATGGTAAACCATTTTTCAGAACTGGATAAATACCCATACCCTTGTATAGAGGATTTATGTGCAAAACTGGTAGGCAGGGCTGTCCTTCACGAAGCTGGACATGAGCCATGACTAATTGCAACTGCAGTTAGATGGGGATTCCCAGAATTATGCTACAAGGGTTTGTACCAATATACAAAACTGCCATTTGGTGTATCGTCAACCTGTGCAATTTTAAAGTGGATGATGGAGAACATTTTATAACATCTACTCCAGGTCGCCATTTATCTAGATGACATATTAATAACAGGGAAGAACAATAAAGACTTAGAGATCTTAGACATAGTTCTTAGAAATTTCTCCCAGGCAGACATATGCCTTGTAAGGGAAATGTGTGTTCCAGGCCCCCTCAAGTGAACTATTTGGGCTACAGAGTCAACAAAACTGGTTACCATCGGAAGATAAAGTGAGGGTAATCAAACATGCCCTGGCTCCCACATCTGTACCGGAGCTTAGGTCTTTCCTTGGGGTGGTGAATTATTGCAGAAAGTTCATACATAAGCCTCCATCTGTCACCTTTGCATCAACTCCTAAAAACAATGGTCAGCATTGAAAACATAGCCAAGCCATAGCTTTCGGGGAAGTGAAGAAACAGCCATCACCCTCTACGGTGTTGGCACACTGATCCCAAGCGAGGAGAAAGTGGGGACTGCAGATGCTGGAGATCAGAGTGGAGAGTGTGGTGCTGGAAAAGTACAGCAGGTCAGGCAGCATCCGAGGAGCAGGAGAATCAACGTTTCAAGGCATAAGCCCTTCATCAAGAAAGGGCTTATTATTCCTCATGAAGGGCTTATGGCCGAAACGTCGATTCTCCTGCATCGACTTCCAATGCCTCCTCGCACAGCATTAGGGTTGTATTAGTTCATAGGTGTCCCAATGGAGGAACACTCAATAGCATAGGCATCTAGATTTTGGCAAATGCAGAGTGTAAATACACCTCCAGATAGAGAAGGAAGGTTTCATGGTCATACTTGGAGACAGAAAGTTCCACCAATACCTTTACATATGTAAATTTGTAATAATAATGGACCAAAACCCCTGCAAGGTCCATTTAAAGAGGACAAGGTAGGGCTGCCCACAGCATCAGTCTGAATTCAACAGTGGGCTCTAATATTAAGTGCTTATAATTACAAGTTGGAACACTGTTTGGGAGGCCAAGTAACAAATGGAGATGCACTTATCCACCTCCTGCTGACAGATACACCACCGCTAGTACTGCCACTGAAAGAATCCATAATAGTTTTAAATTTTCTGAACACACGACCAACCACAGCTGACAGTATCAGACTTTGGATGCAGAAAGATCTGATATTGGCAAAACTGGAACAAGCTGGTGATGGGGTGGGAAACTGAAGGGCCATCACACCCAGAATTGAAACCTTTTTGGACCCAGAGACATCAGATCACAGCAGAGTCATAGAGATGTGCAGAGATGGAAATGTGTTGCTGGAAAAGCGCAGCAGGTCAGGCAGCATCTAGGGAACAGGAGAATCGACGTTTCGGGCATTAGCCCTTCTTCATAGAGATGTGCAGCATGGAAACAGATCCTTCGGTCCAACCTGTCCATGCCAACCAGATATCCCAACCCAACCTAGTCCCACTTGCCAGCACCCGGCCCATATCCCTCCAAACCCTTCCTATTCATATACCCATCCAAATGCCTCTTAAATGTTGCAATTGTACCAGCCTCCACCACTTCCTCTGGCAGCTCATTCCATACACGTACCACCCTCTGCATGAAAAAGTTGCCCCTTGGGGCTCTTTTATATCTTTCCCCTCTCACCCTAAACCTATGCCCTCTAGTTCTGGACTCCCTGACCCCAGGGAAAAGACTTTGCCTATTTATGCTATCCATGCCCCTCAATTTTGTAAACTGCTATAAAGTCACCCCTCAGCCTCCAACGCTCCAGGGAAAGCAGCCCTAGCCTGTTCAGCCTCTCCCTGTAGCTCAAATCCTCCAACCCTGGCAACATCCTTGTAAATCTTTTCTGAACCCTTTCAAGTTTTACAACATCCTCCCGCTAGGAAGACGACCAGAATTGCACGCAATATTCCAACAGTGGCCTAACCAATGTCCTGTACAGCCGCAACATGACCTCCCAACTCCTGTACTCAATACTCTGACCAATAAAGGAAAGCATACCAAAGGATGGCATATCATTATTAAAGAGAGCAAGAATGATTATCCCAAACAAAGGTAGCCACAAGATACTGTTTGAACTCCACCAGGGTCATCCAGGGGTTTCAAAAATGAAGATGCTGGCAAGAAGTTACATCTGGTGGCCAGGACTGGATGCACACATAGCCGCATTGGTGGGGCAATGCCAAGAGTGCCAATAAAGACAAAAAGATTATCACCAGCAGATACCCCATATTTGTAGGATTGGTCAGGAACCCCAGAGTCAGATATAAGTCAACCATGCAAGTCCTTTCAGGAGCTCAATGTTCTGAGTCAGTATGGACCGCCACTCAAAGTGCATAGAGTCCATTCGTCACAGTGACAGAAAAATAGTTCACATCTTCTGCAATATACAGACTTTTGGAAGTGCTGGTCACAGATAATGAGCCATAGTTTACCAGCAAACAACTTGAGTGGCATTCGATATACAAGGAGTTTCATAAATCCATCCAATGGTCTAACAGAAACAGCAGTCCAAACTTTGAAGGTAGGCTTAAAGAAACAGCCTACAGTTACACCAGATACCAAATTGCCTCAGTTCCTATTTGATTATAGAAGCATCCCTCATGCAATAATTGTACATCCCTCTCTGGTGTAACAGCAGAACAGGGAAGGTAGTTCAACCATGGCGAACAAGAGAAATCAAGGATAGTGTTAAAGCCAAAGAGACAGCATATAATTGGCGAGAAATTGGGAGAAATTTCAAATTCAGCAGAGGAGGCCAAAAGATTTAATTCGGAAGGAGAAAATAGAATATGAAAGTAAGTTTACGGAAAACAAAAACTGACTGGGCAAAGTATTGGAGAGGCTTCTGAGAGACTGGATTTATGATTACTTGGAAAACTATAGTTTGATTAGAGAGAAGTCAGCATGGCAGGCCAAAACCTCATAAACCTTACTGAATTCTTTGAGGATGTGAAAAATACGTTGATGAAGGTGGAGCAGTGTACATGGATTTCAGCAAGGCATTTGGTATGGTGCCCCATGGTAGGCTCATTCAGAAAGGAAGGAGGTATGGGTTACAGGGAAATCTGGCTGTCTGGATACAAAATAAGTGCTGGAAATGTGTTGCTGGAAAAGCGCAGCAGGTCAGGCAGCATCCAGGGAACAGGAGAATCGACGTTTCGGGCATAAGCCCTTCTTCAGGATACAAAATAAGCTGGCCCACAGAAGACAGAGGGTGGTCATAGATGAAAAGTACTCAGCCTGGAACTCTGTGACCAGTGGTGTTCCACAGGGATTGGTTCTGGGACTTCTGCTCTTTGTGAATTTTTTAAATGACTTGGATGAGAAAGTGGAAGGGTGGGTTAGTAAGTTTGTCGATGGCACCAAGGTTGGTGGAGTTGTGAATAGTGTGAGGGCTGTTGTAGGTTGTAACTGGACATTGACGGGATGCAGAACTGGGCTGATAAGTGGCAGATTTCAAATTTCAATGCAGAATACAGGGTTAAAGGCAGGATTCTTGGTAGTGTGTGGAAGAACAGAGAGATCTGGGAGTCCAAGTCCATAGATCCCTCAAAAGATGCCAGCCAGTTTGATAGGGTTGTTAAAAAGGCATATGATGTGTTCGCTTTTATTAGCAAGGAGATTGAATTTAAGTGCCGCAAGGTTATTCTGCAGCTCTATAGAGCCCTATATAGTCCACTCTTGGAATATTGTGTTCAGTTCTGCATCACCTCAGTATAGAAAAGATGTGGAAGCTTTAGAGAGGGTACAGAGGGGATTTACCAGGATGCTGCCTAAACTGGTGGGCATGTTTTATAAAGAAAGATTGAGGGAGCTAAGGCTTTTCTCATTGGAGGGAAGAAGGATGACAGGTGACTTGATACAAGTGCACAAGATGTTATGAGGCGTAGACAGAGTGGATAGCCAGAGACGTTTTCCCAGGGCAGAAATGGCATTCACAAGAGGGCATAATTTTAAGGTGATTGGAGGAAGGTTTAGGGGAGATGTCAGAAGTAGGTTCTTTATAAGAATGTGGTAGGTGCGTGGAATGTACTACCAGCAGTGGTAGATGAGTCAGATACATTAGTGACATTTAAGAGACTCTTGGATAGGCACATGGAAGATAGTACAACGAAGGGTATGTAGGTTAGTCTGATCTTAGAGTAGAATAAAAGGCCAGCACAAGAGCAAGGGCTGAAGGGCCTGTACTATGCTATATTGTTCTAGGTTCTACGACTGCAAAAGCTTCTAGATTTACGAAGATAAGATAACTGGTGAAGACAAATATAGCTCCCTTACAGTTAGAATCAGCTGAATTCAAAATGGACAATAGAGGGATGGCAGAGCAGTTGAACAAACACTTTGATCTGTCTTCATTGAAGAGGACACAAATAACCTTCTGGAAATGTTAGGGAACGCAGAGTCAAACATGAAGGAAGAACTGAAAGGAAATCCTATTAGTCAGGAAATGGTACTGGGAAAGTTAATGGGATTAAAATCCGATAAGACCCCATGGCCTGATAATGTGCATCCCAGAGTACTAAGTAATTGGCCCTAGAAATTGTGGAAGCATTGGGTGATCATTTTCCAGTATTCTGTCGACTGTGGAAGAGTTCCAATGGCACGGTGGGTAGCTAATGTAACTCCACTTCTCAAAGGTGGGGGAAAAAAAAAGGGAATTCTAGGCTAATTAGCCTGACATTGATGATGGAGGGAAATGCTGGAGTCAATTATTATAGATGTAATAACTGAGCATTTGCAAAATGGTGACAGAATCAGTCCAAGTCAGCATGGATTCACCAAATGGGAAATCCTGCTTGACAAACCTTAGAACATCGAACAGAAAAGTACAGCACTGAATAGACCCTTCCACCCACAATGTTATGCCGAGGATTATTCCTCATCTAAAATAAAATAACCTAACCTACGCACCCCTCAATTCACTGCTGTCCATGTGCATGTCCAGCAGTTGTTTAAATGTCCCTAATGACTCTGCTTCCACCACCATCGCTGGCAATGCATTCCACGCATTCAAAACTCTCTGCATAAATAACCTACCTCTGGCATCTCCTCTATATCTTCCTCCTAATATCTTAAAATTGTGACTCCTCATGCCAGTCAATCCTTCCCTGGGGAAACGTCTCTGGCTACTGACTCTACCCATGCATCTTATTATCTTGTATATTTCGATCAGGTCATCTTTCTTCCTCCTTCTCTCCAAAGAGAAAAGTTCTGGCTTAGTCAATCTCTCTTCCGAAGACAAGCCCTCCAGTCTAGGCAGCATTCTGGTAAACCTTCTTTGCACCCTCTCCAAAACCTCCATAACTTTCGTATAATAGGACGACAAGAACTGGACACAATATTCCAAGTGTGGTCTCACCAGGATCTTGTGGGGCTGCAGCAAAACCTTGCGGTTCTTAAACTCAATCCCCGTTAATGAAAGCCAAAACACTATATGCTTTCTTAACAACCCTATCCACTTGGGTGGCAAGTTTGAGGGATCGATGCACTTGAACACCAAGATACCTCTGTTCCTCCACACTGCCAAGAATCCTGTCTTTAATTCTATATTCAGCATTCAAGTTTGACCTTCCAAAATGCATCACATCGCATTTATCCAAGTTGAACTCCATCTGCCATTTCTCAGCCCAGCTCTGCATCCTGTCTATATCGAGCTGCAGTCTGCAACAGCCCTTTATACTATCAGCAGCACCTCCAACCTTTGTGTCAGCGGCAAATTTACTAACACACCCCTCAACCTCCTCATCCAAGTAATTTATAAAAACTACAAAGAGCAGAGACCCAAGAACAGAGCCTTGCAGGACACCACTCACCATTGACCTCCAGGCAGAATACTTTCTATCGACAACCACTCTCTGCCTTCTGTCAGCCAATCAATTCTGAATCCAGATAGCCAAGTCTCTCTGAATCCCATACCTACTGACTTTATGAATGAGCCTACCAAGGAGAACCTTATCAAATGCCTTGCTGAAGTCCAAAGACACCACAGTCACTGCTCCACCTGTCTCGTCTCATCCTCAAAGAACTCACTAAGATTTGTGAGGCATGACCTGCCCCTCACAAAGCCATGCTGACTGCCTTTACTCATGCCATGCTTTTCCAAATAGTTACAAATCCTATCCCTCAGAATTCTTTCCAAAATCTTGCTGACCACAGACGTAAGACTGACTGGTCTGTAAATGCCAGGGATTTCCCTATTCTCCTTCTTGAAAAGAGGAACAACATTCGCCTCCCTCCAATCCTCCGGTACGACTCCCATGGAGAGTGAAGAAGCAAAGATCTTTGCCAGCAGCTTAGCAACCTCCTTTCTCGCTTCCCGGAGCAACCTAGGATAAATCTGGTCTGTCCCTGGGGCCTTATCAATCTTAATATTTGCCAAAATTTCCAGCACATCAAATTCATCAATTTTGATCTCTTCAAGCCTGTTTCCCAGCTCCTCAAAGTTCTCATTCACAACAAGGTCCCTTTCCTTAGTGAAAACTGAAGCAAAAAACTCATTTAGGGCTTCCCCTATCTGCTCAAACTTTACGCACAAGTTTCCTGCGCTATCCCTGACTGGCCCCACCTTCTCCCTGATCATTCTCTTATTCCTCACATATGAGTAACATGCCTTTGGGTTCTCCCTAATCCTTCCTGCCAAGCCTTTTTCATGCCCCCTCATGGCTCTCCTCAGTCCATTTCTGAGCTCCTTTCTCGTAAGGCTGTAATCCTCTAAAGCTGTGCTAGATCCTTGCTTCCTCCACCTTTTGTAAGCTGCCTTCTTCCTTTTGAAGAGAAGCTCCTCTGTTCCGGACATCCAAGGCTCCTTAATCTTACACCTTCTTGCCTGTCTCAGATTTGTGCATCACTTACAACAACAGCTCCTTAAACACAGTCTCCACATGTCCGTTGTGCCCTTTCTGTGGAACAATTGCTCCCAATCTCTACTTATCAAATCCTGTCTGATAGCGTCATAATTCCCTTTTCCCCAATTAAATATCTTCCCAGGGTAAACTGCTCCTTTCCCTCTCCAAGACAATGGTAAATGTGAGGCAGTTGTGGTCACTGTCACCAAAGTGCTCTCCCACCAAGAGATCTGACACCTGTCCTGGCTCATTGCTAAGTACCATATTCAAAATGGCCTTTCCCCTTGTCGGTCTGTCTACATATGGAGTAAGGAAACCCTCCTGAACACACCTGACAAAAAAGGCTCCATCCAGTCAATATTGGGAAAGTTGAAGTCAGCCATAACAACCCTGCTACATCTGCATTTTTCAAAAATCTGCCAGCCTATGAGTTCTTCAATCTCCCTAATGCCATTAGGGGGACTGTAGAAAACCTTGCTGTTCCTAACTTCCACCCATACTGCCTCAGTAGACAAACCTTCCTCAACAACCTTTGTTTCTGTAGCTGTGAGGCACTCTCTGATTAGCAATGCTACACCTGCGCCTCCTTTTCCACCCTCCCGGTTCTTTTTAAACGTTCTAAACCCTGGAACTTCTAGCAACCACTCCTGCCCCTGTGAAACCCACGTCTCCATTTTGTCTACTGGAGTAGTGCCAGAAGACTGGAGGATAGCAAATGTGGTTCCCTTGTTCAAAAAGGGGAGTAGGGATAACCCTAGTAACTATAGGTCGGTGAGTCTCACTTCTGTTGTGGGCAAAGTCTTAGAGAGAATTGTAAGGGATAGGATTTATGCACATCTGGATAGGAATAATGTGATCAAGGATAGTCAGCATGGTTTTGTGAAGGGCAGGTCGTGCCTCACAAACCTTATTGAATTCTTTGAAAAGGTGACGAAGGAGGTTGATGAGGGGAAAGCGGTAGATGTGGTATATATGGATTTTAGTAAGGCGTTTGATAAGGTTCCCCATGGTAGGCTACTGCAGAAAATACGGAGATATGGCATTGAGGGTGAGTTGGAGGTTTGGATTAGGAATTGGCTGGATGGAAGAAGACAGAGGGTAGTAGTTGATGGCAGAGTTTCTTCATGGAGTGCCGTCACTAGCGGTGTTCCGCAAGGATCTGTTTTGGGACCATTGCTGTTTGTCATTTTTATAAATGACCTGGAAGAGGGGTTAGAAGGTTGGGTGAGCAAGTTTGCGGATGATACGAAAGTCGGAGGAGTTGTTGACAGTGAGGAAGGATGTGGCAGGTTACAGCAGGATATAGAGAAGCTGCAGAGCTGGGCAGAAAGGTGGCAAATGGAATTCAATGTAGCTAAGTGTGAGGTGATTCACTTTGGGAAGAATAACAAAAAGATGGGGTACTGGGCTAATGGTCGGATACTTGGTAGTGTGGATGAGCAGAGGGATCTTGGTGTCCATGTACACAGATCTCTGAAAGTTGCCACCCAGGTAAATAGTGCGGTGAGGAAGGCATATGGCGTACTGGCTTTTATTGGTAGAGGAATTGAGTTCCGGAGTCCTGAGGTCATGATGCAGTTGTATAAGACTCTGATGCGGCCGCATCTGGAATATTGTGTGCAGTTTTGGTCGCCATACTATAGGAAGGATGTGGAGGCACTGGAACGGGTGCAGAGGAGGTTTACCAGGATGTTGTCTGGTATGGAAGGAAGATCGTATGAGGAAAGACTGAGACACTTGGGGCTGTTTTCATTAGAGAAAAGAAGGTTTAGGGGTGACTTGATTGAGGTGTACAAGATGATTAGGGGGTTAGATAGGGTTGACAGTGTGAACCTTTTCCCGCGTATGGAGTCGGGTATTACAAGGGGGCATAGCTTTAAATTAAGGGGGGGGTAGATATAGGACTAAAGTTAGGGGTAGGTTCTTCACTCAGCGAGTCGTAAGTTCATGGAATGCCCTGCCAGTAGCAGTGGTGGACTCTCCCTCTTTATGGGCATTTAAGCGGGCATTGGATAGGTATATGGAGGATAGTGGGTTAGTATAGGTTAGGTGGGCTTGGATCGGCGCAACATCGAGGGCCAAAGGGCCTGTACTGCGCTGTATTCTTCTATGTTCTATCATAGTTCCCAAGTACTGATCCATGCTCTAAGTTCATCACTCTTATTTCTGACAGTCCTTGCATTAAAGCAGACACACTTTAACCGATCCCTTTGTTCCATCAGGTGGAAAATCTTCCCAATAGATTCACTACATCCTGTCACTACCCCCCCTCTCAGATATGTAGTTCTGGTTCCCACCCCCTCGCCAAACTAGATTAAACCCTCCCGAACTACACGAACAAATCTCGCACCCAAGACATCTGTGCCCCTCCAGTTCAGGTGCAACTCGTCCTCCATGCACAGGTCCCACCTTCCCCAGAAGGCATCCTAATTGTCTAAGTATCTGAATCCCTCACTCCTGCACCAGCCTCGCAGTCACGTGTTAAGCTGCATTCGCTGACTGTTCCTAATCTCATATCTCATGGCAGCAGTAGCAAACCTGAGATCACTACTCTACTCGTCCTGCTCTTCAGTTTCCAACCTAGCTCTCTGCAGTCACTTTTCAGATCCTCAATCCCTTTCCTGGCTATATCATTGGTCCCAATATGGACTACAATTTCTGGCTGTTCGCTCTCCCTCTTCAGAATCCTGTAAACCCGATCAGCGACATTCCAGACCCTGGCACCGGGGAGGCAACATACCTTCCGGGAGTGCTGTTTCGGACCACAAAATCTCCTGTCAATCCATCTAACGATTGAGTCCCCTACTACTAGTGCTTTTCTATTCTCCCCCCTTCTCTTCTGAGCTACAGTGCCAAGCTCAGTGCCAGAGACCTGACAACCATAGGTTCATAATACATTAAGCTTCAATCTGCAATTTGAGAGGGAGAGGATACAGTCGGAAGTGACAGTACTTCTGTTGAATAAAGGAAACTATGGAGCTATGAGGGAGGAGCTGGCCAAAGTTCAATGGTGCAATACCTTAGCAGGGATGACCATGGACGAACAATGGTGGATATTTCTGTGTATAATGCAGAAGTTGCAGGATCAGTTCATTCCTAAAAGGAAGAAAGATCCCAGGAGGAGGCATGGGCAGCCGTGGCTGACGAGGGAAGTTAAGAAACATATAAAGTTAAAAGAGAAAAAGTATAACATAGCAAAGATAAGTGGGAAAACTGAGGACTGGGAAGCTTTTAAAGAGCAACAGAGGATTACTAAGAAGGAAATACACAGAGGAAAAATGAGGTACGAAGGTAAACTGGCCAATAATATAAAGGAGGATAGTAAAAGCTTTTTTAGATATGTGCAAGGCAAAAAAATGGTTAGGACTAAAATTGGGCCCTTGAAGACAGAAACAGGGGAATATATTACGGGGAACAAAGAAATGGCAAAAGAATTAAATGGGTACTTCAGATCAGTGTTCACTGGGGAAGACACAAACAATCTCCCGGAGGTAACAGTGGCTGAAGGACCTGAACTTAAGGGAATTTATATTTGCCAGGATTTGGTGTTGGAGACACTGTTAGGTCTGAAGGTTGATAAGTTCCCGGGGCCTGATAGTCTACATCCCAGGTTACTGAAGGAGGTAGCTCGGGAAATCGTGGATGCGTTGGTGATTATTTTCCAGAGTTCGATAGATTCGGGGTCGGTTCCTGAGGATTGGAGGGTGGCTAATGTTGTACCACTTTTTAAGAAAGGTGGGAGACAGAAAGCAGGAAAGTATAGACCAGTTAATCTGACCTCAGTGGTGGGAAAGATGCTGGAGTCTATTATAAAGGATGAAATTCCGGCACATCTGAATAGTAGTAACAGGATAGGACAGAGTCAGCATGGATTTATGAAGGGGAAATCATGCTTGACTAATCTTCTGGAATTTTTTGAGGATGTAACTCTGAAGATGGACGAGGGAGATCCAGTGGATGTAATGTACCTGGACTTTCAGAAAGCTTTTGATAAAGTCCCACATAGGAAGTTAGTGAGCAAAATTAGGGCGCATGGTATTGGGGGCAAAGTACTAGCTTGGATTGAAAATTGGTTAGTTGATAGGAAACAAAGGGTAGTGATAAACGGCTCCATTTCGGAATGGCAGGCAGTGACCAGTGGGGTACCGCAGGGATCCGTGCTGGGACCGCAGCTTTTTACAATATATGTTAATTATATAGAAGATGGTATCAGCAATAACATTAGCAAATTTGCTGATGATACAAAGCTGGGTGGCAGGGTGAAATGTGATGAGGATGTTAGGAGATTACAGGGTGACCTGGACAAGTTAGGTGAGTGGGCAGATGCATGCAGATGCAGTTTAATGTGGATAAATGTAGGGTTATCCACTTCGGTGGCAAGAACAGGAAAGCAGATTACTACCTCAATGGAATCAATTTATGTAAAGGGGCAGTACAGAGAGATCTGAGTGTTCTTGTACACCAGTCAATGAAGGCAAGCATGCAGGTACAGCAAGTAGTGAAGAAGGCTAATAGCATGCTGGTCTTCATAATAAGAGGGATTGAGTATAGAAGCAAAGAGGTTTTTCTGCAGCTGCACAGGGCCCTGGTAAGACCACACCTGGAGTACTGTGTGCAGTTCTGGTCTCCAAATTTGAGGAAAGACATTCTGGCTTTTGAGGGAGTGCAGCGTAGGTTCACGAGGTCAATTCCTGGAATGGCAGGATTACCTTACACTGAAAGACTGAAGCAACTGGGCTTGTATACCCTTGAATTTAGAAGACTGAGAGGGGATATGATTGAGACATAAGATTATTAAAGGATTGGACACTCTGGCAGCAGGAAACATGTTTCCGCTGATGGGTGAGTGCCAAACCAGAGGACACAGCTTAAAAATACGGGGTAGACCATTTAGGACAGAGATGAGGAGAAATTTCTTCACCCAGAGAGTGGTGGCTGTGTGAAATGCTCTGCCCCAGAGGGCAGTGAAGGGCCACTCTCTGGATTCATTTAAGAAAGAGTTGGATAGAGCTCTCAAAGATAGTGGAATCAAGGGTTATGGAAATAAGGCAGGAAGAGGATACTGATTAGGAATGATCAGCCATGATCATATTGAATGGTGGTGCAGGCTCGAAGGGCAGAATGGTCAACTCCTGCATCTGTTGTCTATTGTCTATTCCCCTGCTAGGCTGTCCCCACCAGCAGTATCCAAAACGGCATACTTATTGCTGAGGGGAACGGCCACAGAGGATCCCTGCTCTATCTGTTGATTCTCTTTCCTCCCTGACTGTAACCCAGCTGTCCTTATCCTGTGTCTGATGAATGACCACCTCCCTTTACATCCTCTCAATTTCTCTCTCAGCCTCCTGGATGACCCGCAGTTAATCCAGCTCCAGTTCCCTAACTCGGTTTTCGAGGAGCTGGAGTTGGGTGCTCTTCCTGCAGATGTATGGTCAGCAGAGACATTATATTGCATTTGCCAAGTACTTGCACAAGCTGCCACTCAGCTTACTGTCATCTGCAAATTTGGAGATATTGCATTCAATTCCTTCATCCAAATCATAAAGGTATATCGTGAACAGCTGAAGTCCCAGCACTAAACCTTGCAATACCTGACTCGTCATTGCCTGCCACTCTGAAAAGGACCCATTTATTCCAACTGTGCTTCTTGGCTGCCAACCAGTTCTCTATTAATGTCAATAAATTACCTCTGATACCATGAACTTTAATTTTGCTTACTCCTATCTTGTGTGGAACCTTGTCAAAAGCCTTTTGAAAGTCCAGAAACACACCATACTTTAATTCACCTGGTCTACTGTATTGGTCACATTCTGAAAGAATTCCAGAATCGGGCCTCCATTTTGAACAGAATGGCGAGGAGAGAGGGCGGAAAGAAACAAGGGAAGTATTTAAGTGGGTGAGATCTTAGAGTCACAGAGATGTACACCATGGAAACTAACCCTTCGGTCCAACCCGTCCATGCCGACCAGATATCCCAACACAATCTAGTCCCACCTGCCAGCACCTGGCCCATATCCCTCCAAACCCTTCCTATTCATATACCCATCCAAATGTCTTTTAAATGTTGCAATTGTACTAGCCTCCACCACATCCGCTGGCAGCTCATTCCATACACGCACCACCCTCTGCATGATAAAGTTACCCCATCTTTCCCCTCTTACCCTAAACCTATGCCCTCTAGTTCTGGACTCCCTGACCCCAGGGAAAAGACTTTGTCTATTTATCCTATCCATGCCCCTCATAATTTTGTAAACTGCTATAAGGTCACCCCTCAGCCTCCGACGCTCCAGGGAAAGCAGCCCCAGCCTGTTCAGCCTCTCCCTGTAGCTCAAATTCTCCAATCCTGGCAACATCCTTGTAAATCTTTTCTGAACCCTTTCAAGTTTCACAACATCCTCCCGCTAGGAAGACGACCAGAATTGCACGCAATATTCCAACAGTGGCCTAACCAATGTCCTGTACAGCCGCAACATGACCTCCCAACTCCTGTACTCAATACTCTGACCAATAAAGGAAAGCATACCAAACGCCTTCTTCACTATCCGATCTACCTATGACTCCACTTCCAAGGAGCTCTCTTCTTTGTTTAGTCCTGTGTGGGCTTTGTTTAGTCCTGTGTGGGGTATAGCTGATAGGGCAGTTGCATGTTCCTCCTGCAGAATGGGACAGGTGAGACACACAACACGTCTCTGCTGACCACATCTGCAGGAAGTGCATCCAATTCCAGCTCCTTGAAAACCGAGATAGGGAAGTGGAGCTGGAGCTGGATAAACGGCGGATCATCCGGGAGGCTGAGGGAGAAATTGAGAGGATGTACAGGGAGGTGGTCATTCTTCAGAACAGGATAAGGACAGCTAGGTTACTGTCAGGGGGAGGAAAGAGAACCAACAGAGAGGGCAAGGATCCCCTGTGTCCATTCCCCTCAGCAATAAGTATACCGTTTTGGATACTGCTGGTGGGGACAGCCTAGCAGGGGAAATCCATAGTTGTCAGGTCTCTGGCACTGAGCCACAGAATGGAAGGGAGGAGAATACAAAAGCACTAGTGGCAGGGGACTCAATAGGTAGACAGATTGACAGGAGATTTTGTGGTCAGGAACTGGACTCCCAGAAGGGATGTTGCCGATCGGGTTTACAGGATTCTGAAGGGGGGAGGGTGAGCAGCCAGAAATCATGGTTACATTTTGGCACCAATGATATAGCCAGGAAAGGGATTGAGGATCTGAAAAGTGACTGCAGAGAACTAGGTTGGAAGCTGAAGACAGGACAAGTAGAGTAGTGATCTCAGGTTTGCTACGGTGCCACGAGACAGTGAGTAAGGAACAGTCAACGAGTGCAGCTTAACAAGTGGCTGCGAGGCTGGTGCAGGAGTGAGGGCTTCAGATACTTAGACCATTGGGATGCTTTCTGGGGAAGGTGGGAACTGAAAATGGAGGACAGGTTGCACCTGAACTGGAGGGGCACAAATGTCCTGGCTGGGAGACTTGTTCGTGTGGTTCGGGAGGGTTTAATCTAGTTTGGTGAGGGGGTGGGAACCAGAGCTACATATCTGAGAGGGGGGTAGTTGCAGATGGGGCAGTGACAGGATGTAGTGAAACTATCAAGAAGGTTTTTCACGTGATGAAACAAAGGGATTGGTCAAAGTGTGTCTGCTTTAATGCAAGGAGTGTCAGAAATAAGAGTGACAAACTTAGAGCCTGGATCAGTACTTGGGGCTGCGATGTTATGGCCATAACAGAGGCGTGGGTTTCACAGGGGCAGGAGTGGTTGCTAGAAGTTCCAGGGTTTAGAACGTTTAAAAAGAACAGGGAGGGTGGAAAAGGAGGCGCAGGTGTAGCATTGCTAATCAGAGAGTGCATCAAAGCTACAGAAACAAAGGTTGTCAAGGAAGGTTTGTCTACTGAGTCAGTATGGGTGGAAATTAGGAACAGCAAGGGAACAGTCATCTCATTGAGGGGTTTTCTACAGACCCCCCAACTAGCAGTAGACAGATTGAAGAACTCATAGCCCAGATTTTGAGAAAATGCAGATGTAGCAGGGTTGTTGTTATGGGTGACTTCAACTTTCCCAATATCAACTAGAACCCCCTTAATGTAGATGGCCTGGATGAAGCAGTTTTTGGATTAGTGGTGCTGGAAGAGCACAGCAGTTCAGGCATTGAAGCAGTTTTTGTCAGGTGTGTTCAGGAGGGTTTCCGTACTCAGTATGTAAACAGGCTGACGAGGGGAGAGGCCATTTTGGATTTGGTACTCGGCTATGAGCCAGGACAGACGTCAGATCTCGCGGTGGGAGAACACTTTGGTGAGTGACCACAACAGCCTCACATTTACCATAGCCTTGTAGAGGGAAAGGAGCAGTTACCATGGGAAGATATTTAATTGGGAAAAAGGCTATCAGACAGGAGTTGGGAAGTACAGATTGGGAGCAATTGTTCCACAGAAAGGGCACAACAGACATGTGGAGACTGTGTTTAAGAAGCTGTTGTTGCGAGCGCAGCACAAATTTGTTCCTCCGAGACAGGCAAGAAGGTGCAAGATTAAGGAGCCTTAGATGATGAAAACAGAGGAGCTTCTCGTCAAAAGAAAGGAGGCAGCTTACGTAAGATGGAAGCAACAAGGATACGAAAGTCGGAGGAGTTGTTGACAGTGAGGAAGGATGTGGCAGGTTACAGCAGGATATAGAGAAGCTGCAGAGCTGGGCAGAAAGGTGGCAAATGGAATTCAATGTAGCTAAGTGTGAGGTGATTCACTTTGGGAAGAATAACAAAAAGATGGCGTACTGGGCTAATGGTCGGATACTTGGTAGTGTGGATGAGCAGAGGGATCTTGGTGTCCATGTACACAGATCTCTGAAAGTTGCCACCCAGGTAAATAGTGCAGTGAGGAAGGCATATGGCGTACTGGCTTTTATTGGTAGAGGAATTGAGTTCCGGAGTCCTGAGGTCATGATGCAGTTGTATAAGACTCTGGTGCGGCCGCATCTGGAATATTGTGTGCAGTTTTGGTCGCCATACTATAGGAAGGATGTGGAGGCACTGGAACGGGTGCAGAGGAGGTTTACCAGGATGTTGCCTGGTATGGAAGGAAGATCGTATGAGGAAAGACTGAGACACTTGGGGCTGTTTTCATTAGAGAAAAGAAGGTTTAGGGGTGACTTGATTGAGGTGTACAAGATGATTAGGGGGTTAGATAGGGTTGACAGTGTGAACCTTTTCCCGCGTATGGAGTCGGGTATTACAAGGGGGCATAGCTTTAAATTAAGGGGGGGTAGATATAGGACTGAAGTTAGGGGTAGGTTCTTCACTCAGCGAGTCGTAAGTTCATGGAATGCCCTGCCAGTAGCAGTGGTGGACTCTCCCTCTTTATGGGCATTTAGGTATATGGAGGATAGTGGGTTAGTATAGGTTAGGTGGGCTTGGATCGGCGCAACATCGAGGGCCAAAGGGCCTGTACTGCGCTGTATTCTTCTATGTTCTATGTTCTAAGGATCTAGCACAGCTTTAGAGGATTACAGGCTTACTAGAAAGGAGCTCAGATATGGACTGGAGAGAGCCAGGAGGGAGCACGAAAAGGGCTTGGCAGGAAGGATTAGGGTGAACCCAAAGGCATTTTACTCATATGTGAGGAGTAAGAGAATGATCTGCGAGAAGGTAGGGCCGGTCAGAGATAGTGTAGGGAACTTGTGCATGGAGTCTTAGCAGATAGGGGAAGCCCTAAATGAGTTTTTTGCTTCAGTTTTCACGAAGGAGAGGGACCTTGTCGTGAATGAGAACTTTGAGGATTTGGGAAACAGGCTTGAAGAGATCAAGATTGATGAAGTTGATGTGCTGGAAATTTTGGCAAATATTAAGATTGATAAGGCCCAGGGACACACCAGATTTATCCTAGATTGTTAAGCCGCTGGCAAAGATCTTTGCTTGCTCACTCTCCGTGGGAGTCTTACTGAATGATTGGAGGGAGACAAATATTGTTCATCTTTTCAAGAAGGGAAATAGGGAAATCCCTGGCAATTACAGACCAGTCAGTCAGTCTTATATCTGTGGTCAGCAAAGTTTTGGAAAGAGTTCTGAGGGATAGGATTTGTAACTATTTGGAAAAGCATGGCATGAGTAAAGGCAGTCAGCATGGCTTTGAGAGGGGCAGGTCATGCAGCATCCAAAGAACAGGAGAATCGACGTTACGGGTATAAGCCCTTCTTCAGGAACTTTTCCAGCAACACATTTTCAGCTCTGATCTCCAGCATCTGCAGTCCTCACTTTCTCCTCGAGGGGCAGGTCATGCCTCACAAATCTTAGTGAGTTCTTTGAGGATGTGATGAGACAGGTCGATGAAGGTTGAGCAGTGGATGTGGTGTATATAGACTTCAGCAAGGCATTTGATAAGGTTCTCCACCTTAGGCTCATTCATAAAGTCAGGAGGTATGGGATACAGGGAGATTTAGCTATCTGGATTCAGAATTGGTTAGCTGATAGAAGGCAGAGAGTGGTTGTCGATAGAAAGTATTCTGCCTAGAGGTCAGTGTTGAGTGGTGTCCCGCAGGGCTCTGTTCTTGGGTCTCTGCTCTTTGTAATCTTTATAAATGACTTTGATGAGGAGGTTGAGGTGAGGGTGTGTTAGTAAATTTGCCGCTGACACAAAGGTTGGAGGTGCCGTTGACAGTATCGAGGGCTGTTGCAGGCTGCAGTGTGACATAGACAGGATGCAGAGATGGGCTGAGAAATGGCATATGGAGTTCAACCTGGATAAATGTGAAGTGATGCACTTTGGAAGGTCGAACTTGAATGCTGAATATAGGATTAAAGACAGGAGTCTTGACAGTGTGGAGGAACAGAGGGATCCTGGTGTGTAAGTGCATAGATCATTCAAAATTTCCAGCTAAGTGGATAGGGTTGTTAAGAAAGTACATGGTGTTTTGTCTTTCATTAACAGGGTGATCAAATTTAAGGTTTTGCTGCAGCCCCACAAGACCCTGGTGAGACCACACTTGGAATATTGTATCCAGTTCTGGTCGCCCTATTATAGGAAAGATTCGGAGGCTTCGGAGAGGGTGCAAAGAAGGTTTACCAGGATGCGGCCTGTACTGGAGGGCTTGTCTTATGAATAGAGGTTGACTAAGCTCAGACTTTTCTCTCTGGAGTGAAGGAGGAAGAGAGGTGACCTGATTGAGATATACAAGATAATGAGAGGCATGGTTAGAGTCAATAGCCAGAGACTTTTCCCAAGGGAAGGATTGACTGGCATGAGTAGTCACACTTTTAAGATATTAGGAGGAAGGTATAGAGGAGACGTCAGAGGTACATTCTTTACACAGAGAATTATAAATGCATGGAATGCGTTGCCAGATTTGGTGGTGTAAGTAGAGTCATTAGGGACATTTAATCGACTGCTGGACATGCACATGGACAACAATGAATTGAAGGGTGCGTAGGTTAGGTTATTTTATTTTAGATTAGGAATAATCCTCGGCACAATATAGTGGGCCGAAGGGCTTGTTCTGTGTTGTACTTTTCTATGTTCTATAACGTGGATAAATGAGGTTATCCACTTTGATTGCAAAAACAGGAAATCAAATTATTATCTGAATGGTGGCAGTTTAGGAAAAGGGGAGGTGCAATGAAATCTGAATGTCATGGTAGAACAGTCACTGAAGATTGGCATGCAGGTCTAGCAGGTGGTGAGGAGAGCTAAAGACATGCTGGCTTTCATAGCAAAAGTATTTGAGTATAGGAGTTGGGAATACTTACTAATTGTACAGTGCCTTGATGATTAGATTAGATTCCCTACAGTGTGGAAACAGGCCCTTCGGCCCAACCAGTCCTCAATGACCCTCCAAAGAGTAACCCACCCAGACCCATTTCCCTCTGATTAATGCACCTAACACTACGGGCAATTTAGCATGGTCAATTCACCTGACTTGCACATCTTTGGACTGTGGGAGGAAACCACAGAGCACCCAGACAAAACCCACACAGACATGGGGAGGATGTGCAAACTCCACACAGACACACAGCCTGAGGCTGGAATCGAACCTGGGACCCTGGTGGTGAGGCAGCAATGCTAACCACTGAGCCACCATGCCACCGTGAGGACACACCGAGTACTGTGTGCAGTTTTGGTCTCCTGGTCTGAGGAAGGAAATTCTTGCTGAACCAGTGAAGGTTCACTAGACTAATTCCAGGGATGGCATAACTGACATATGAAGGAAGATTGGATCAACTGGATTTGTATTGGCTGGAATTTAGGAGGAGGATGGGGGGGGTCTCATAGAAACACAAAATCCTAACAGGACCAGACAGGCTAGATGCACGATGAATGTTCCTGATGTTATGAACAGGTGGAATTCTCTACCATAGAAAGTTATTGGCGATAGTTCATTAAATATATTCAATCAGGAGCTGAATGTGGCCCTTGAGACTGAAAGGATCAAGGGACATAGAGAAAGTGGGAGTGCAACACTGAAATTGCATGACTCGCCATGATCATATTGAATGGAGGTTCAGAATAGGTGTGACTCTGAATTATTACTTTGCATCAGTGTTCACTGAGGAGAGGAACATGATGAACGTTGAGATTACAGATAGAAGTTTGATTAGTCTGGATCATCTTGACAAAGAGGGAAGATGTGTTGGGTAGGCTACAGGTTAAGGTGGACAAATCCCCAGGACCGGATGGGATCTATCCCAGGTTGCTGAGGGAGGTGGGAGAGAAAACAGCTGGGGCCCTGACAGATATCTTTGTAGCATTCTTAAATACAGTTGAGGTGCCGGAGGACTGGAGGGTTGCTAATGTTGTCCTCCTATACAAGGAGGGTAGTAGGGATATTCCGGGTAACTACAGACCAGTGAGCCTGACGTCAGTGGTGGAAAAGTTGCAGGAGAAGGTACTGAGGGATAAAATCTATTTATATTTGGAAAAGAATGGGCTAATCAGTGATAGGCAACATGTTTTAGTGCGGGGGAGATCGTGCCTCATCAACTTAATAGAGCTCTTTGAGGAAGAGACCATGTTGATAGATGAAGGAAGGGCTGTAGATGCCATACACATGGACTTTAGTAAGGCGTTTGATAAGGTTGCCCATGGTAAACTAATGGAGAAAGTGAAGTCACGTGGCAAGCAAGAACCTGGTTTGAAGTGTGTACTTCAACGCGAGGAGCATCCGAAATAAAGTACGTGAACTGGCAGCGTGGGTTGGTACCTGGGACTTTGACGTTGTGGCCATTACAGACACATGAATAGAGCAGGAACAGGAATGGCTGTTGCAGGTTCCGGGATTCAGATGTTTCAGTAAGAACAGAGAAGATGGTAAAAGAGGAGGAGGTGTGGCATTGTTGATCAGGGACAATATTACAGTTGTAGAAAGGATGTTTGGGGACTCGTTAACTGAGGTAGTATGGGTTGAGGTTAGAAACAGGAAAGAAGTCACCATGCTGGGAGTTTTCTGTAGGCCTCCGAATAGTCCCAGAGATGTAGAGGAAAGGATAGCAAAGATGATTCTCGATAGGAGTGAGAGAGGCAGGGTAGTTGTCATGGGTGACTTCAACTATCCAAATATTGACTGGGATCACTACAGGACAAGTTTTTGTCCAGTGTGTGCAGGAGGGCTTCCTGACACAGAATGTAGACAGGCCTACAAAGGGGCGAAGCCACTTTAGATTTAGTACTGGGTAACAAGCCTGGCCAGGTGTTAGATTTGGAAGTAGGTGAGCACTTTGGAGACAGTGATCACAATTCTGTCAGGTTTACTTTAGTGATGGAAAGGGATAGGTGTACTTCACCAAGCAAGAGTTACAGCTGGGGGAAGGGAAATTACGATGCAATTAGGAAAGATTTAGGGAGCGTAGAATGGGGAAGGAAACTGCAGGGGATGAGCACATTAAAAATGTGGAGCTTATTCAAGGAAAAGCTCCTGTGTGTCCTAGATAAGTATGTACCTGTCAGGCAGGGAGGAAGATATAGAACGCGTGAGCCGTGGTTTACTAAGGAAGTGGAATCCTGGTCAAGAAGAAGAAGAAGGCTAATGTTAGAACAAAATGTGAAAACTCAGTTAGAGCGCTTGAAGGTTACCAGGAAGTCAGGAAAGACCTAAAAAGAGAGCTTATAAGAGGCAGGAGGAGACATGAGGAGTTGTTAGCAGATAGGATCAGGGTAAACCCTAAGGCTTTCCATAGGTATGTCAGGAATAAAAGAATGACGAGAGTTAAATTAGGGCCAATCAAGGATAATAGTGGGAAGTTGTGTGTGGAGTCAGAAGAGATAGGGGAAGCACTAAATAAATATTTTTCGACATTGTTCACTATAGAAAATGAAAATGTTGGCGAGGATGATAGAGATACTTGCATCTAGACTAGAAGAGATTGAGGTTCACAAGGAAGAGGTATTAGAAATCCAGCAGAGTGTGAAAATAGACAAGTCCCCTGGGCCGGATGGGATCTATCCTAGGATCCTCTGGGAAGCAAGGGAAGAGATTGCTGAGCCTTTGGCATTGATCTTCAAATCATCATTGTCTACAGGAATAGTGCCTGAGGACTGGAGGATAGCAAATGTGGTTCCCTTGTTCAAAAAGGGTAGTAGAGACAACCCTGGTAATTACAGACCAGTGAGTCTCACTTCAGTTGTTGGTAAAGTGTTGGAAAAGGTTATAAGAGATAGGATGTATAACCATCTAGAAAAGAATAATCTGATCAGGGACAGTCAGCACGGTTTTGTGAAGGGTAGGCTGTGCCTAATGAATCTTATTGACTTTTTTGACAAAGTGACCAAACAGGTAGATGAGAGTAAACCAGTGATGTGAGGTATATAGATTTCAGCAAGGCGTTCGATAAGGTTCCCCACAGTAGGCTATTATACAAAATGCGGAGGAATGGGATTGTGGGAGACATAGCAGTTTGGATCAGTAATTGGCTTGCTGAAAGAAAACAGAGGGTTGTAGTTGATGGAACATGTTCATCTTGGTGTCCAGTTATGAGCGGCGTACCACAAGGGTCGGTGTTGGGTCCACTGCTGTTATTCATTTTTATAAATGACCTGGATGAGGGCTGAGAAGGGTGGGCTAGTAAATTTGCAGACGACACTAAGGTCAGTGGAGTTGTGGATAGTGACAAAGGATGTAGTAGGTTGCAGAGAGACATAGATAGGATACAGAGCTGGGCTGAGAGGTGGCAAATAGAGTTTAATGTGGACAAGTGTGAGGTGATACACTTTGGATGGAGTAATCGGAATGCAAAGTACTGGGCTAATGGTAAGATTCTTGGGAGTGCAGATGAGCAGAGAGATCTCAGTGTCCATGTACACAGATCCCTGAAAGTTGCCATCCAGATTGACAGAGTTGTCAAGGCATACAGTGTTTTGCCCTTTAGTAATAGAGAGATTGAGTTCCAGAACCAGGAGGTTATGCTGCAGCTGTACAAAGCTCTGGTACGGCCATACTTGGAGTATTGTGTACAGTTCTGGTCACCACATTCTAAGAAGGACGTGGAAAGGGTGCAGAGATTTACTAGGATGTTGCCTGGTATGGAAGGAATGTTTTACAAGGAAAGGCTGAGGGCCTTGAGGCTGTTCTCGTTAGAGAGGTTGAGAGGTGACTTAATAGAGACATACAAGATAATCAGAGCGTTAGATAGGGTGGACAGGGAGGGCCTTTTTCCAAGTATGGGGACAGCAAACACGAGGGGACACAACTTTAAAGTGAGGGGAGATAGGTATAAGACAGATGTCGGAGGTAGTTTCTTTACTCAGAGAGTAGTAAGGGTATGGAATGCTTTGCCTGCAACGGTAGTAGATTTGCCAAGTTTAAGTGCATTTAAGTCGTCATTGGACAGGCAAATGAACATACATGGAATAGTGTAGGTGGGATGGGCTTCAGATTAGTATGAAAGGGCGGGCAACATCGAGGGCCGAAGGGCCTGTACTGCGCTGTCATGTTCGATGTTCTAGCTAGGTGATAAAGAACTGCTTGAGCAATAGGAGACAGAGTAGTAGTTTCTCAAAATGGAGAAAGATGACCAGTGCTGGGGCCACTGTTGTATGAGATATACATAAATGAAGACGGCATTGTTGGTATGATCTGCAAATTTGCAGATGACATGAAGATTGGTGGAGTTGCAGAAAGCATAGGGGACTGTCAAAGAATACAGGAGAATATAGACAGACTGGAGAGTTGGGGGGGGGAGAAGAAGTGGCAAATGGAGTTCAACCTAGACAAATGTGAGGTGATGCATTTTGGGAAGTCTAATGCTAGAGTGAATTATACAACGAACGGAAGAGCCTTGGGAAAAGTTGATGAGCAGAGAGATCTGGGACTTCAGGTCCATTGCATCCTGAAGTTTGCTGCACAGGTGGATAGAGTGGTCAAGAAGGCATATGGTATGCTTGCCTTCATTGGACAGGGCATTGAGTATAAGAGCTGGCAGGTCATGTTAAAATTGTACAAGACATTGGTTCAGCCGCATTTAAAATACTGTGTACAGTCTGATCGCCACTAAAGGGATGTAGACGTTTTGGAGAGGGTGCAGAGAAGGTTTACGAGGATGTTACCTGGTATGGAAGATTCTAGCTATGAGGAGAGGTTCAGTAGGTTAGAATTGTTTTCATTAGAAAAAAGGAGATTGGGGTGGACCTGATTGAGATTTACTAAATCATGAAGGGTATGGACAAGGTAGATAGAGATAAGCTTTTTCCCAGGGTGAAGGATTCAATAACAAGAGGTGGTGGGGAGGTAGCTGGAAATGCGATAGGTTGATGAAGGTGGGGGTGAAGGTGCTATGTTGGAGAGGGCATGTGGGAAGGAATCGGTGACCTAACAAGGGAGTCACAGAGGGAATGGTTTCTCTGGAGCACATTGGGGTGGGGAGGTAAATATATCCCTGGTGTTGGGGTCTGTTTGTTGGTGGTGGAAATGGTGGAGGGTGATGCAATGCATCTGGAAGTTGATGGGGTGGAAGGTGAGCACCAGGGGGTTCTGTCCTTGTTGCAATTGGAGGGGTGGGGTTCAAGAGTAGAGGTATGGGAAGTGGAGGAAATGAGCTGGAGGCATCACTGACCATGTGGGAAGGGAAATTGCGGACTTTGAAGAAGGCCATCTAGCATGTTCTACAGTGGAATTGATTTGGAGATGGCTGGTGTTGGACTGGGGTGTACAATTGTAAGACTTTTGTGATAAATTCTGTGTCTTACAATTGTGTCCTCCACAACCATCTGATGAAGGACGGTGCTCCGAAAGCTAGTGCTTCCAATTAAACCTGTTGGACTTTAATCTGGTGTTGTGTGATTTTTAACTTTATAATGGAATTGTTCTGTCTGGGAGCAGATGCAGTGGTGGCAGAGGAACTAGGAACAAGGGGTAGCATTTTTACAGAAGGAAGGGTGGGAGGAGGTGTACTCCAGGTAACTGTGGAAGTTGGTGGTTTGTAGTAGATATCTGTGTTGAGTTGGTTGCCAGAAATGAAGATGGAACGGTCCAGGAAGAGGAGGGAGGTGTCCAAGATTGTCCAAGTGAACTTGAGGTCGGGATGGAAGGTGTTAGTGAAGTTGACGAACTGTTCAACCTCCTCGTAGGAGCACAAGCGGTGCCAATACAGTCAATGTAGTGGATGAAAAGGCGGGGAATGGTGTCAGTGTAGCTGCAGAAGATGGACTGTTCCATGTACCCGACAAAGAGGCAGCCACAGCTCGGGCCCATGCAGGTGCCCATGGCTAACCATTTGGTCTGAAGGAAGTGGGAAGGTTCAAAAGGAGAAATTGTTGAGGGAGAGGGCCAGTTCAGCCAATCGAATGAGAGTGTCAGTGGAAGCTTACTGGCTGGATTGTTGAGAGGTGAAGGGCTTAGTGGCCTTCATCAGGATGGATGGATGCGTACAGGGACTGGATGTCCATGGTGAAGAGGAGGCATTGCAGGCCAGCGAAATGGAAGTTCTGGAGGTGGTAGAGGGCATGAGTAGTGTCCTGAACATAGGTGGGGAGTTTATGGACCAAGGGGGACAGGACGGTGTCAAGGTATGCAGAGATAGGTTCGGTAGGACAGGAGCAGGCTGAGACAATAGGTCAACTGGGGTAATCAGGTTTGTGAATTTTGGGTAAGAGAAAGAACTGGGCGGTGCGTGGTTCCTGGACTGAGGTTGGAGGCTGTGGATGGGAGATCCCCAGAGGTGATGAGGTTGTGGATGGTCTGGGAGATGATGGTTTGGTGATCGGAGGTGAGGTCATGGTCGAGGGGACAGCAGGAGGAAGTGCCTACAAGTAGAGGGGCGGCACAGTGGTTAGCACTGCTGCCTCACAGCACAAGGGACTCTGGTTCAATTCCAGCCTCGGGCGACTGTCTGGAGTTTGCACATTCTCCCCGTGTCTGCGTGGGTTTCCTCCGGGTGCTCTGGTTTCCTCCCACAGTCCAAAGATGTGCAGGTTAGGTGAATTGGTCATGCTAAATTGCCCATAGAGTTAGGTGCATTAGTTAGGGGGAATGGGTCTGGGTGGGTTACTCTTTGGAGGGTCGGTGTGGACTAGATGGGCTGAAGGACCTGTTTCCACACTGTAGGTAATCTAATCTAATCCAATCTAGAGACCTAGCTTCAGCAGTGTTGAGGTCTGTGCAATTGGAAATGAAGAGATCGAGGGCGGGTAACAGACCAGCAGAGGGTGTCCAGGTGAATGGGGTGTGTTGGAAGCAAGAGAAGGGGTCCTCAGAGAGTGGATGGAAGTCCTGACAGAAAAAGTAAGCAATGAGGTGGAAGGAGTGTTCGATGTTGCAACGTGTCAAACTTATTTATCCAGAAGTGCAGGGGGATGAAGATGAGGCCTCTACTGAGCTCGGACATTTTTCATTGGAAAAAAAAGGAAAAGAGGACCTAATTGAGGTGTACAAGATAATGAGAGGCATAGGTAGAGTTGATAGCCAGAGACTTTTTCCCAGGGCAGAAATTGTTAACACGAGGGGTAATAGTTTTAAGCTGTTTGGCGGAAAGTATAGAGGGGATGTCGTTGGTGGGTTCTTTACTCAGAGTTGAGAGAGCATGGAATGCATTGCCAACAGCAGTTGTGGAAGCGAGGTCATTGGGGATATTTGAGACTGCTGGACATGCATATGGTCGCAGAAATGGACGGCACAACATCGTGGGCTGAAGGGCCTGTTCTGTGCTGTACTGTACTGTTTTATGTTCAATCCTCAGTGAGGGGTGGTCCAGTGGATAGGAAAAAAACATGGCTGGGAGCTAGGACCTGGGGTGGGGCTGGAGCTGGGAAACAAGACTATCAGACACCCTGTTCACTCAAGAGCTAGCTTTGAAGAATCTAGAGCAGTGTCTAGGACTTCAAATCCCTCTCACAACTTGTCCTTCCACCTATCTTTGTACTATCTGCAAGTTTGGCTACAGTTTATCCAAGTAATTAATAGACATTCTAAATGGTTGTGGTCAGAGTACTGATCCAGATAGATCACTGGTCACGTGTCACCAACCTGAAAAAGAACCCCTTATTCCAAATCACTTTTTGCCCATTTACCTAAACTATCAATATTTTCCTGTAAACTGTTTGTATCTTTCTCACAAGCTACGTTTGCACCTATTTTTGTTTCATCTGCAAATTTGGCTACAGTACATTCACTTCCTTCTCCCAAGTCCCAAATTCATTTACAAGTGGTCCATGTTCACTTTGACCTCTCTTTTCCTTTTTATGTGTTTAAAGAAGCTGTTATTGTCAGATTGTATAGTCTTTGCTAGATTGACCTCCGAGTTTATCTTCTGTGACTTTATTATAAGACCATACGATATCGGAGCAAAACTTAGACCATTCAGCCCATCGAGTCTGCTCCACCATTCAATCATGGCTGTTAAGTTTCTCAACCCCATTCTCTCACTTTCTCCCTGTAACCCTTGATGCTCAAGAATCTGTGTCTGTCTTAAACACGCTCAATGACCTGGCCTCTAGAGCCTTCTGTAGCAGTGACTTCCATAGATTCACTCCTCTCTGGCTGAAGAAGTTTCTCCTTATCTCTGTCCTAAAAGGTCTTCCCTTTACTCTAAGGCCATGCTCTTGGATCCTATTCTCTCCTACAAATTGAAACATCTTCCTATCATCTACTCTGTCCAGGCCATTCAGTATTCTGTATGTTACAAATAGACCCCCCCCCCCCCCAAAACCCATTCTTCTGAACTCCATGGGGTATAAATCCAGAGTCCTCAAATGTTCTTCATATGTTAAGCTTTTCATTCCTGGAACCATTCTCAGGAATCTCCTTTGAACACCCTTAAGGGCTAGGACATCCTTCCTGAGATATGGGGCCCAAAATTGTACATAATACTCCAAATATGGTCTGACCAGTGCCTTATACAGCCTCAGAAGTACATCAGTGTTTTTATATTCAAGTCTTATCAAAATAAATACCATATTGCATTTGCCTTCCAAACTACTGACTCAACCTGCAAGCTTACCTTGAGAGAATCCTGGTCTAGGACTTCCAAGTCTCTTTGCACTTGAGACTTGTGAATTTCCTCCCCATTTTGAAAACAGTCCACGTCTCTATTCTTCCTACCAAAGCGCATAGCCTTTTCCATGTTGTATTCCATCTGCCACCTCCTTGCCCGCTCTCCGAACCTCTCCAAATCCTCCTGCAGCCTCCCAACCTCCTCACTGCTATCTGTCCCCCTAATCTTTTTATCATCTGCAAACTTAGCCAGAATGTCCTCAGTTCCTTCATCTAGATCATTTATGTATGAAGTGTCCCAACACGGAGCCTTGCAGAACACCACTCATCACCTGATGCCATCCTGAGAGGGACCCTTTTAGAACACAATACAGTGAACAGATCCTTCGACCCTCGATGTTGCACCGGCCTGTGTACTAATCTAAGCCCATCCCCCAACACTATTCTAAATCTCCCTAATATCCCCACTCTCTGCCAGACAGCCAGGCTCCTATCCATGCTACCACCTTGCCTCTGACACTACAGCCCCTTCTCTTACTCAGGAGATTCCTATGAGGCCCCTTGTCAAAAGCCTTCTTGAAGTCCAGGTAGAAGACATTGATCTTCTTGGTCTAACCTGCTCTTACTTCCTCAAAGAATTCCAGCAGGTTTGACCTTCCCTTGATGAAACCATGCTGATTTTGCTTGCTAGGTGATTATAAATCCTACCTCTCATAAACCTTTCCAACAACAGGGGCAGCACAGTGGCTCAGTGGTTAGCACTGCTCCCTGACAGCACCAGGGATCCAAGTTCGATTCCAGCCTTGGGTTGCCATCTGTGTGGAGTTTGCATACTCTCCCAGTGTCTGCGTGGGTTTCCTCCCATAGTCCAAAGATGTGCAGGTCAGGGGAATTGGCCATGCTAAACTGCCCATAGTATTAGGTGCATTAGTCAGAGGGAAATGGGTCTGGGTGGGTTTCTCTTCGGAGGGTCGGTGTGGACTTGTTGGGCCGAAGGGCCTGTTTCCACACTGTAGGGAATCTAATCTCATCTAACAGATGTTAAGGCTCACTGGTCTAATAGTTACCTGGGTCATCTCTACTGCCCTTCTTGAACAAGGGCACATTTACAATCCTCCAGTCCTCTGGTACCAAACCTGTAGACAATGACGACTCAAAGATCAAAGCCAAAGGTCTCAACACCTCCTCCCAGCTTCCCAGAGTCTCCTCAGATAAATCCCACCTGACCCAGGGGTCTTGTCTACTTTCACTTCTTCCAGAATTGATAACACCCCTTTCTTATTAACCTCAATCCTCTCTAGTCCAATATCTCGTATCTCATTCTTCTCCTCTACAAAATTCTCATTTTCCTGAGTGAAAACCAATGAAAAATATTTGTTTAGCACATCTCCGATCTCCACAGGGTCCACACACAACTTCCCATTTCCGTCTTTGACTGACCCTATTCCTACCCTAGTCATCCTTTTATTCCTCACATACCTATACAAAGCTTTCGGATTCTCCTTTATTCTACCTGCTAAAGACTGCTCTTGTCCTCTCTCTGCTCTTAACTTTCTCTTTAAATCCTTCCTAGCTGATCTGTAACTCTCCATCGCCTCATCTGAACCATCTTGCCTCATTAACACACAAGCCTCCTTCTTCCGCTAAACAAGAGATGCAATTTTTGTACTAACATAGAAAAAATACAGCGCAGTACAGGCCCTTTGACCCTCGATGTTGCGCCGATCCAAGCCCACCTAACCTACACTAGCCCACTATCCTCCATATGCCTATCCAATGCCTGCTTAAATGCCCATAAAGAGGGAGAGTCCACCACTGCTACTGGCAAGGCATTCAATGAACTCACGACTCGCTGAGTAAAGAATCTACCCCTAACATCTGTCCTATACCTACCCCCCCCCCCCTTAATTTAAAGCTATGCCCCCTCATAATAGCTGACTCCATACGTGGAAAAAGGTTCTCACGGTCAACCCTATCTAAACCCCTAATCATCTTGTACACCTCTATCAAGTCACCCCTAAACCTTCTTTTCTCCGTGGTAGTAAACTATGGTTCCCTTATCAATTCCTCCCTGTCTGACAGGGACAGGGACAAGGACACCCAGTATACGTTCCTTAAACCAGCTCCACATTTCCAATGTCTGCATCCCCTGCATTTTGCTACACCATTCTACGCCTCCCAAGTCTTGCCTAATCGCATTGTAATTACCCATGCCCCATCAATAACTCTTGCCCTGTGGCATATACCTATCCCTTTCCATTGCTAAACGGAATCGAGTTATGGTCACTCTGTCCAAAGTGCTCACCTACCACTGAATCAAACACCTGGCCTGGTTCTTTACCAAGCACCAGATCCAGTGTGGCCTCCCCACTTGTCAGCATTTTGACATACTGTGCCAAGAACTGATCCATCCAACATACTAGAGTTATAGCTCTTCCCCAGTTAATGCTGGGGAAGTTAAGGTTCCCCATAATGACCACCCTGTTTCTTTCCTACACAGAATAGTTTTGTTGATCCTCTCCTTCATATCCCTGGAACCTCTGTAGAGGCCTACAAAAATCTCCCAGCAGTGTGATCTCTCCTCTCCTGTTTCTAACCGCAGCCCATACCACCTCAGTAGACCAGTCCTCGTCAAGTTCTTTCAGCCACCATTATATTGTCCTTGACTAACAAGGCCACACTACCTCCTTTTTTACCGCCTTCTCTGTTCTTAGTGAAAGATCTAAACCCTGGAATCTGCAACATCCATTTGTGACCCTGCTCTATCCATGTCTCCAAAATGGCCACAACATTGAAGTCCCAGACACCTATCCATGCTGCAAGCTCACCTACCTTATTTCGGATACTTCTGGCATTGATGTAGACACACTTCAAACCAGCTTGCTGTCTGCCAGCACATTCCTGTGACCATGAAATCCTGTCCATGCCCTTCCTACTCACATCTCCTATGCACTAGAACTACACCACAGGGTCCCACCCCCCTGCTGAACTAGTTTAAACCCACCTGAATACAACGTGCAGTTTTGGTCTCCTTATTTAAAAAACTGGCAATAAATGCTGGCCCAGCTAGCATTGCCCATAACCCACAAGTAAATAAAGGACATAAATGCATCAGAGGCTGTACAGAGGTGGTTTACTCAAATGATACCCAGAATGAGCAGGTTGTATTGGGGTAGTTTGGACTGAATGGGATTGATTTCACTGAAGTTTACCGAAGAAAAACAGGTAACTCAATTCAAGTACGTAGGATCCTGAATAGTCTTGAAAAGGTGCACATAGAAACGTTTCCACTTGCAGGGGATAAAGGAGGCAGTGTTTTAAAATTAAGGATTGCTCTTTTAGTTATATAATTGAGAATTTTATTCATTCATGGGAATGTATGCACCACTGGCTTGGCAAGCAGTTATTGCCCATCTCCAAGAGTTAACCATATTGCTGGGTCCGGATGCATTTAATCCGGACCAAGTAAGGAGAACAATTTCCTTCCGTAAGCAACTTTACATGGTGACTTTTTCTGACAATCAAATATGGCTGTATGGTCATCATAACCATTAATTCCCAATTTTGATTGAATTCCAATTTCACCATTTGCCGTGGCAGGATCGCATCTGCATCCTCAGGGTATTACTTGTGTCTCTGGATTGATAGTCTAGCAAAAATATTAGTAAGCCATCACTAGCCCTCAAGGAGGCAGAGTCAGTGAACAGCTCTAAAGTTTAAGCAGACATGAAAGGTTATTATGGGTAGATAGGGATGAGTAACTTGAAACAAACATCAGCATTCATTTTATACAGTGCAGGCTTGGAGAGTCTGAACATCTTACCTTGTATACTGGAATTTCTTAGCTGCAGGCAAGAAAGTGAAGTTAAGGTTGTAATCAATCAGTCATGATCTTACTGAATGGCAGAGAAGCCACACTGGGACTAATGGCAAACTCCTGGCCCTATTTCTTGTCAGTATTGTCCTCCACTCCCAGGTCACACAGCAAATATCACAGTCAGCAGGCTAAATAACCAATTAAAATTTCCCTTCAGATTACAAACTAAGTTGCATACCAGTGCTGCCACAATGATGCCCAGTTGTCAGTTTTTTTTTTAAAAGAGCAAAAGTATGTAAATATTTTATTTTAAATGACACAATTAAGAAACATATACAATCTGCCTACATCATTCTCAGACCATTACTTAGCTCTATCATGCAAAACGTCTTGCGGATTACAGATGGATACCGTGCAATTTTACTGAAGAAGAGGAATCAAAATTGCATCGTGATCCACCCGACAACAGCAAGACGAAAGGAGAAAAGAATAACGGATTTGACATAATTATTCCACATGTCGTCAAGTCTTTTCTTCCTCCACAGGCCGGGACAAGTGCAATACTGTTAACACAAGACCCAGTAATGCAACTAATCCCCACCCATGCAGAAACCAGCCTGCATTGCTCAAATTTATTGGAAGTACTACTCGTTGTCTATTTTACACATGCAGTTCTTCAGAAACCCACTGCTACTGTCAGTTTTGCATGGATTTGCACAGCATCAGGTACGTACTAGCTGAATGCAAACCTGCAAAACTAACTGTAAACAGTAACCCACGAAGACTTCCATCTTTCCACCACTTTGAGGTCTTTCACTGTAATTTGTCTAGCATGACTGCAAGTGCTCATGTTACAGTAGATTTTATACACTACTACCTGCACTATGAGCACTTTGGTATTGCATGGACAGCTAAATATATCTTGCAGATATTCAGAAAACACTAATGAAAAAGAGTGCATCTGAAGATTGCTCATTAAGGAGATAAAGCAACAGCAGCCAAGGCAAATATCAAGCAGCAGTACAGTTCCCTACTAGTTTTGCATAGATTTGCACAGGTCATGTCTTCCTGTAATACAAAACTGCAAAACTGGCAGAAAGTTGCAGAACTATCATTGATGCAAAAGCAATTAAAGCACATTTGAGACACTTTGTACATTCTCTTGCAGAATATACAAGTCACCTTCAAATCAAAGGGTGCATCTTTGATTTAATGTTTCTGAAGCAAAGATTTAATTAGACTGGTAAGATCAGTGTTCTGCCCTTGAATTGTCCTAATTACTTTCAACGCATTTGAATACAAGACAGCATTACATGCAGTAACCTTTTAACATGACACTTACTTTTTGGAATTTCCAATTTTCTGTACCACATGTCATTCAGGACCTGAACACATTATTGTAAGAATTCATGATATCCCTGCCAACACATGGCACAGAATGGAGTCAGCAGCCTTGCAAGACAGATAATGGCCGGAAAGACAAAGCCACACTTTCCCACCACAACTCAAATTGATATGTCTTGTGGGACAATGGATTAACTCAAAGTAGGGATCCCACAATATTCACAGAGTTTTAACTATACAGTTTAGTGCTACAGTACCTTTACAGTAAAAGCAATTTAGAGACTACAATAATGAAATACTGTAATAGCACATTCTCATGCTCAATAAACTGCAGAAAAATACCAAAGCATTTTGGTCTTTCAAATCTAATCATTTCACTTCAAACCAAAGTGTCAAGTAACTTACAGAATAAGACATAAGCAAAATAAAAATCACAAACAACATGCGTGCTACTTTGTCAACTGAAATTTAGTTTATACCCTTTAACATGTCAAGTGTGATTACCAGGCTGACCGTGTAGCATCCTGTGCCAGAAGGAGCACTTAGGGCAGTAGATTCTAAGCTATATCACTAACTGCACTAGATGCACCTTAACACAAGGGGTACGTTAGCAAACTGCATGCACAGGCTTGCAAAGCAATTAACACAGCAGTGCAGTGTTAGGATGGGGTTGAGGCCTGGGATGATTGCAGTTAAACAGATCTGCCAAGGTAATGCAATAAGTGCTTACACTGCAGTAGATGCACCCTGCTACCTGCACTGTAAGCACTTTTGCACAACTTGACCCAATCCAGTGCAGGGTTGCTTTCTTCACATTTAACACCCATTCAACAAATCTTCAAAGCGATGCTCCCTTTCTATGTTCATGCCTGCTGGGATAAATAAAAAAAAAATCACCAACTAGTGATTAAATAAATTGATACAATGGCTTTAATAGATGAATTGCATTCATCACAATAATCCAAAATTCAAAACAAGGCCACTAGAAATGTCTTGCAATTAAATTTTAAAGATCAAATCTTATCCGAACAAACGAATCCCAACTGAGGAGCAAACTACTGCAAATGCTGGAACCTGTACCGAAAACAACAAACACTGGAGTTAGCAGTCGGTCAGGCAGCATCCATAGTGAGACAGCAAGCTAACGTTTTGAGTCGAGCCAACTGTTCATCAGACTCTGCATAAGTCATCTGGACTCCAAAATACTAGCTTGCTGTCTCTCCATGAACAATCTCAATGAATACAGATGATTGACATCCAGAGACGGAGGTCAGGACTGTATAGCCTCACAAACACATGTATTCAATTATGTCTCTGACTGCATTTTACATCTGAAACAGTTAAAACCTGACAACTGATACGAGACAGTGCATCATGTCTTAGAAATGTTCAGAGGCTGTAATATATATGGTCACTGGGCTCATAATCTCGAGACTCGGATTAATATTCAAAAGAACAGGAGTTCAAATTCATTTAGGGTAGTTTGAGAATTTGAAGTTTTTTTTACAACTGGAAACAAAGAGCCAATCTCAGTAAAAGCAACAATGAATGCCCCCAAGGAAAGCAATGTGAAGCCTTTATGTGGCCTGATGTATGACTCCAGTTCTACTGTTACTACTGACTGCAGATTAACAGGGCAATTACAGATGACAGTATCTCTTAGGAATTGCATAAAGAGCCCTATCCCAGAGTCTTAAAGATCTTTTTTGGTTTTAGCTTGGAGAAACCTGCTCCAATTACCTGGGACTGATCATATTAACTAACTAGCAATGTTATTTCATTAGGAGGTTTGCTTTCATTTATTTTAAAGCAAATATTCCCCACGGAATCACAGAATGGTTTCAACACTGGAGGCTTTTGGATGAAACCATTCTTTCACAACAGGGAATGGAACTCTGCATAAGCACCTGGTGGTAGTCAGTCACTGCTTCCCCTTAGACATGCCTGCATTTCTGCTTCCCCCTCCTACTGCCCCCCCTTTCAGGTAAGGATCCAATTTCCTTTTGAAAGCCTCCACTGAACCTAATTCCAACTTACACTCGAGCAGCACATGTCAGATCCCAAGCATTCACTACGCTGACATGGTGTTCACATTGGCAATAATGAAAACAATTTCATTAAACAAATGCCCCCAAGCTTTTAATGTTTCAATGAGAACTGTTTCTCCTTGAGAACCATACAGACACCTCATGCGTTTGATGACCTCAAACAAATCTCATTGCAACCTTCAAGAAGTGTCCCAACTTCACTGATCAACTTTCTTATGAATCTACTTGCAACTCCTCTTAATGCCCATTCGCATCAAGGCAGAATCCTGGGGAAGAAATCCAGCTGATGATCTGGGGAAACCATCCACTTAACCAAAATTCAGTGAGGATTCCACACCTTCCTACTCCATTGGGATAATCTCCTTCTCTTTCCCAGCTCACCAAGTGGGCTCTCCCTTACACTTACACGGCCTGTGCATGGTGAGAGGGAGAGTGAGTGTGCATTCAAGAAAACAGGTGTGTGTAAGAGAGTGAACGAGAAAGGAAGAAAGGAAGAGAATGGCCTCATGCAAGACAGAGACAACCAGAGGGTGCATGCAAGCAAGCGAGAGTATGGGCATGCTCAAGTGAGAGAGAACAGACAAGTGAGCAAGCAAGAGACAGAGCAAGGATATGAAAATCTGAGTGCGAGACAGAACGAGTTCGAGCGATAGAACCTAAAATTTGGTAGGAAAGTACACTGCAATGCAGAAATAAGACATTTCCAAATGGATATGGATAGGTTAAGCAAATGAGACAAAATGCAGCAGATGGAGTTTACCATGGATAAGTCTGACATTATCCATTTTGGTTCAAGAATTAGAAAGGTAACGGATTGTCTAAACGGAAAGAAACTTCAGAGTAATTGGTTGCAGAAGGATCTGAGTATCCTCTGGCAGGAAACACAGAACTGGTTTGCAGGCATAGCAGGAAAGAAAGTAGAATTGCTAAAGGAATAGAGCATAAAAGTAGGGAAGTGTTGCTGCAACTGCACCTGGAGTATTGCGTACAACTTTTGTTCCCTTAATTGAGGAGGGATGTATTTGCATTGGACATATTTCAGAGCAAGTTGATTAGATTGATTCCAGAGCTGAGGGGCTTGTCTTATGAAAACGCATTCAACAGTTTAAGCTTATATTCTCTGGGGTTTAGAAGAACAAGAGCAGTTATAATTGAGGTATACAAGATACAGATCGAAATTGACAAAGTAGACAGATAAAGGATGATTCCTAATGTGTGGCACCTTAGAACGAAAGATTGATTTTTGACTAGAGGGTAGCAGATTTAAAACCGAGGAGTAACTACTTCTCTCAAAAGGGTCATGAATCTGTGAAATTCATGACCCCAGAATATGGTGGATGCTGGGATATTGAGCAGATGGACAGATTTTTAATTATTAATGGGTTTTGGAGATGAGGCAGGAAAGCGGCTTTGAGGCCAAGATGAGATTAGCCATGATCCTATCAAATATTGCAGCAGACTCAAAAGGCTGAACTGTTTGCGCCTAGTTCTTATGTAATTGGGTAATGGCCATAGGGTGCTTTTGTCACTGGAAGCCTGTATCCACTGGGATTTACAGCAATGCTGAAGTCCTTGCTGATTGAGGTATAAACCAGATAGGGTGAATAGCCAAGGTCTTTTCTCAAGGGTAGGAGAGTCCAAAACTAGCTGGCATAGGTTTAAGGGTGAGAGGGGAAAGATTTAAAAGGGACATAAAGGACAACATTTTCATGCAGAGGGTGGTACATGTGTGGAAAGAGTTGCCAGAAGTGACAAAGGAGGCTGGTACAATTACAGCATTTAAAAGGCATCTGCTTGGGTACATGAATAGGAAGGGTTTAGGAGGCCATATGTTGGCAAACGGGACTAGATTCATTTACAATATCTGGTCAGCATGATGAGTTGGTCTGAAGAGTCTACTTCCACACTGTACAAATAGAATGGAATCTCTACTGCATGGAAACAGGCGATTTGGCCCAAGTCCACATCAACTCACTGAAGACTCACGGTATATTAGGGAGATGGAGGCAGAAACTCTAAAGTATTAGTCATATTTAGACCTATGCTTGTGATGCCAAGGCATACAAGACAGTGGATGAAAAATAGCATTAATATGGTTAGTTTTTTTAAATAGGAGAAAGTGAGGACTGCAGATGCTGGAGATCAGAGCTGAAAATGTGTTGCTGGAAAAGCGCAGCAGGTCAGGCAGTATCCAAAGAGCAGGAGAATCGACGTTTTGGGCATAAGCCCTTCTTCAGGAATGAGGAGGGTGTGCCAAGCAGGCTAAGATAAAAGGTAGGGAGGAGGGACTTGGGGGAGGGGCGTTGGGAATGCGATAGGTGGAAGGTTAAAGGTGAAGGTGATAGGCCAGAGAGGGGGTGGGGACGGAGAGGTAGAGGCAGCCACATGGGGAGACAGGCCACCTACTTGCAGATCGTTTCAGAGAACACCTCTGGGACACCCGCACCAACCACCCTGTGGCTGAACACTAACTCCCCCTCCCACTCCGCCAAGGACATGCAGGTCCTTGGCCGCCTCCATCGCCAGACCATGGCAACACGACACCTGGAGGAAGAGCACCTCATCTTCCGCCTAGGAACCCTCCAACCACAAGGGATGAATGCAGATTTCTCCACCTTCCTCATTTCTCCTCCTCCCACCTTATCTCAGTCCCAACCCTTGGACTCAGCACTGCCTTCTTGACCTGCCATCTTCTCCCTGACCTCTCCGCCCCCACCCCCTCTCCAGCCTATCACTCTCACCTTGACCTCCTTCCACCTATCGCATTCCCAACGTCTCTCCAAGTCCCTCCTCCCTACCTTTTATCTTAGCCCGCATGGCACACCCTCCTCATTCTTGTAGAAGGGTTTATGCCGGAAACGTCGATTCTCCTGCTCCTTGGATGCTGCCTGACCTGCTGCGCTTTTCCAGCAACACATTTGTCAGTTTTTTAAAAATAGTCAGAGACTCAATGTGCATTTTTCTGTATTGCCGACCTCTATGTTTTATGGGTGAACTCAGAACGAGAGAGCAGTTTTAAAACTAGCAGTCACCCTAGTAGGACAGAGATTATTAAACTCCCTACAGTATAGAAACAGGCTGTGGCCCAACAAATCCACACCACCCCTCAAAAAGGAACCCATCCCCCTACCTTACATTTACCCCTGAATAATACACCTAACACTATGAGAAATTTAGCGCGGCCAATTCACCTAACTGCACACGTTTTGGATTGTGGGAGGAAACCAGAGCACCCAGACGAAATCCACACTGAATGTGCAAACTCCACAAAGACAGGAATTGAATCTGGGTCCTTGGCAGTGTAAGGCAGCAGTGCTAACCACTGAACCACCATGCCATCCTGAGAAATT